>NC_089702.1:7359304-7413372 GCF_031753505.1 Anomalospiza imberbis
GGAACCCCCCTGACCCCCTGCCCATGCCCCGCAGCCTGCGAGGGCACCGGCCGCCGGCAGCAAATACCAGACCGTGGACTCCAGCAACATCGACACCTTCATCAACTGCACCAAGATCCTGGGCAACCTCGACTTCCTCATCACGGGCCTGGAGGGGTGAGGGATGGCATTTGGGGGGCTCAGGATGGGTTTAGGGGGTGCAGCCCCCCTCCCCAGCCCCGCTGACCCCTCCGGCCCCGCAGGGACCCCTGGCGCAACATCTCGGCGCTGGACCCGGAGAAGCTGAACGTGTTCCGGACGGTGCGGGAGATCACGGGTGAGCAGTGGGGCTGGGCGTGCTGGGACCTCCCTGCAGCCTCCCCGAGACCCCCGAGACCACCCGGGAGCCCCCTGAGCCTGCGGTGTCCCTGCAGGGTACTTGAACATCCAGTCCTGGCCCAAGCACATGCACAACTTCAGCGTCTTCTCCAACCTCGAGACCATCGGGGGACGGAGCCTGTACAAGTGAGGAGGCCCCGCTGTGTGTCCTGTGCTCTGCCCCAGCATCCCCGATCCCTGAATTCCCCCTTTTCCCTAATTCCTGCATCCCCTGCATCCCCGATCCCTGAATTCCCCCTTTCCCCAAATTCCTGCATACCCGTTTTCCCAATCCCTGAACTCTCCATTTTCCCAATCCCTGAATTCCCATTTTTCCCATGCCTGAATTCCCCGTTTTCCCCAATTCCTGCATTCCCTCGTCCCTGGATCCCTGCTCGTCCCGGCACCTCCCATCCCCCTGTCCTTGTCCCTCCCTCCCTCCCGCTCCCGGAGTCTCCCCTGGCTCGGGCTCATCCCCGGCTCCAGGAGCATCCCCTCAATCCCAGAATATTTCCCGGCTCCCGGCGCATCCGGGAGCGTCCCCTCCTCCTCGGAGCATCCCCGCGGCTCCCGGGGCATTCTCCCGGTTCCCGGTTCATCTCCCGGCTCCCGGAATATTCCCCGACTCCCGGAGCGGCTCCCGATTCCAGGAACGGCTCCCGGAGCATTCCCTCACTCTCAGAGCATTCCCCGGCTCCCGACGCAGCTCCCGGAGCATCCCCGGCTCCCAGAGCAGCTCCCGGAACAGCTCCCGGAACATCCCCTCAGCCCCGGAGCAGCTCCCGGTTCCAGGAACAGCTCCCGGCTCCCGGAGCATTCTCTCACTCCCGGAGCATCCGCTCATTCTGGGCTCATTCCGGGCTCATTCCCTCACTCCCGGAGCACCCCCAGCTCCCGGAGCATCCCCGGCCGCTCATTCCCGGAGTATTCCCCGGCTCCCGGTTCATCCCCCGGCTCCCGGAGCAGTTCCCTGTTCCAGGAACAGCTCCCGGTTCCCGGAGCATTCCCTCACTCCCGGAGCACCCCCAGCTCCCGAAGCAGCTCTGGCTGCTCATTCCGAGAGCATTCCCCGGTTCCCGGAGCATTCCCTCACTCCCGGAGCACCCCCAGCTCCCGAAGCAGCTCTGGCTGCTCATTCCGAGAGCATTCCCGGGTTCCCGGAGCATTCCCTCACTCCCGGAGCATCCCCAGCTCCCGAAGCAGCTCTGGCTGCTCATTCCGAGAGCATTCCCCGGTTCCCGGAGCATTCCCTCACTCCCGGAGCATTCCTTCATTCTGGGCTCATTCTCCGGCTCCCGGAGCAGCCCCCGGCCGCTCATTCCCGGTTCATCCCCCGGCTCCCGGTTCATCCCCCGGCTCCCGGAGCCCCGCCAGCCCCCCGAACTCGCCTCTCCCTCCCCGCAGCCGCGGTTTCTCGCTGCTGATCATGAAGAACGAGAACGTGACGTCGCTGGGGCTGCGCTCGCTGCGGGAGGTGAGCGCGGGCCGCGTGTACATCACGGAGAACCGGCGGCTCTGCTTCCTGCACACCGTGCACTGGGCCGCGCTCAGCCGCAGCCGCGCCGACCTCGACATCCGCAACAACCGGCCCCGCAGCAAGTGCCGTGCGTGGGCCGGGCTGGGGAGGGGGCGTGGGACCCCCCCGCGGGACGTCTTGGGCACCCCCAGACCCCTCGAGAGGTTCATCCCACAGGGAAAGGGGTCATCGGGACCCCCAGATCCTGCACTGAACCCCAATCCCTTACACAGGGAGGGGGCGTGGGACCCCCCGCGGGACCCCCAGACCCCCCTCCGGGGGCGACCCCACACTGAGACCCCCGGAGACCCCACACTGAGATCCCTGGGGACCCCCACACTGAGACCCCCATGCATCCCATAGGGGAGGGGACATGGGGACAAACGGACCTCGCTCTGACCCCAACGCTTCTCTAACCCCCAGCCCCGCTCTGAGCCCCTGGGTGACCACAGCCCCCTCTGACCCCCAGCCCCCTCTGACCCCCAGACCCTCTCAGAGCCCCTGGGTGACCCCAGCCCCTCTCTGAGCCCCCCCCTTTGTCCCTCCAAGATTCGGGAACCCCCCAGCCCTGCTCTGACCCCAGCCCCTCTCTGATCCCCTGGGTCAGCTGTGCCCCCCAGCCCCTCCCTCTCTGAGCCCCTGGGTGACCCCAGCCCCTCTCAGACCCCCCAGCCCCTCTCTGAGCCCATGAGTGACCCCAACCCTTCTCTGACCCCAGCCCCTCTCAGAGCCCCTGGGTGACTCGCAGCCCCTCTCTGACCCCCCAGTCCCCTCTGACCCCCAGCCCCATTCTGATCCCCTGGCTGACCCCAGCCCTGCTGTGCCCCCCCTGTCCCCCCAGAGCAAGAGGGCAAGGTGTGTGACCCGCTGTGCTCGGCCGAGGGCTGCTGGGGGCCCGGCCCCGGGCAGTGCCTGTCCTGCCGCTACTACAGCCGGAGGGGGGTCTGCGTGCCCACCTGCCGCTTCACCGAGGGGTCAGTGGGCACGGGGGGCACGGAGGGGCACAGGGGGGCAAAGGGGACAAGAGGGCCACGGGGGACAGGAGGGGCATGGGGCGACATGGAGGGCATGGGGGACAAGGGGGGCATGAAGGACATGGAGGGCATGGGGGACATGGGGGGCACAGGGGACATGGGGACAAGAGGGGCACGGGGGGCACAAGGGGGCATGGGGGGGACAAGGGGGAAATGGGGGACATGGAGGGACAAGGGGGACATAGAGAGCACAGGGGGCAAGGGGGGCAAGGGGGTGCAGGGGGCAAGGGGGGCACAGGGGGCAAGGGAGACACGGGGGGCAAGGGGGCACAGGAGAGCACAGGGGACACGAAGGACATTTGGGACACGGGGGGCAAGGGGGCCACGAGGGGCACGGGGGACATGGGGAGCACGGGGGGGGGACATGGGGCACGGGGGACAATGGGGACAAGGGGGGTGTGGGCGACACAGGGGACGTGGAGGGGACACGGGGGGGGCACCGGCACTGCGGAGACCCCCGGGGTGGGGTCGTGGGGTGGGAGATCAGCCCCAGGGTGGGGTGGGCATGGAGGGTCGCAGGGTGGGACCGACACTGGCAGGGGCACCGCAGCGTGGGCCGGGCACCGGTGCGGACCGCAGGGTGGCCCTGTGGCCGCCGGGGTGGCCCTGTCACGGCCAGGCGGGCTCGGTGACATCCCCGGCGCCCGCAGGGACCCGCGGGAGTTCTCGCAGGGCGGCGAATGCTCCGAGTGCCACCCGGAGTGCGAGCGCATCGACGGCGGCGCCACCTGCAACGGCTCGGTACGGCCCGGCCGCCGCCCCGCGCGGTGTCCCCCGCTGTCCCCCGCGGGTGTCCCCACGCGTGTCACCCTCCCCCTGCAGGGTGCCGACACCTGCACGCGCTGCGCCCACTATCGCGACGGGCCGCACTGCGTGGAGCGATGTCCCGACGGCGTCCTGGGCGAGCGCGGCCCCATCTACAAATTCCCCGACGGGAGCCGCGAGTGCCGGCCCTGCCACGAGAACTGCAGCCGGGGGTGCGCCCGCCCCCCCGGGGGGCACCGGCACCGCCACGGAGCGGGGCTGGGGGGGGCTGGGGGGGCCCGAGCAGCCTGGGGGGCTCAGGACCCCATTGGGACCCCGTGGAGGGCAGGGTGGGGGTCCCAAAACCTCTTTGGGGAGCGTCTTTGGGAACCCTGGGGTATCACTGGGGGAGGGCGGGCAGTTTGGGGGGCTCAGGACACCATTGGGACCCCGTGGAGGGCAGGGTGGGGGTCCCAAAACCTCATTGGGAACCCTGGGGTATCACTGGGGCGGCTGGGCAGTTTGGGCGGCTCAGGACACCATTGGGACCCTGTGGAGGGCAGGGTGGGGGTCCCAAAACCTCTTTGGGAACCCTGGGTGGGAGGCCGGGCAGTTTGGGGGGCTCAGGACACCATTGGGACCCCGTGGAGGGCAGGGTGGGGGTCCCAAAACCTCTTTGGGAACCCTGGGGTATCACTGGGGGGGGCGGGCAGTTTGGGGGGCTCAGGACCTCACTGGGACCCCACGGTGGGGGTCCCAAAACCTCTTTAGGGAGCGTCTTTGGGAACCCTGGGGTATCACTGGGGGGCCTGGGCAGTTTGGGGGGCTCAGGACACCATTGGGACCCTGTGGAGGGCAGGGTGGGGGTCCCAAAACCTCTTTGGGAACCCTGGGGTATCACTGGGTGGGGGGCCGGGCAGTTTGGGGGGCTCAGGACACCATTGGGACTCCGTGGAGGGCAGGGTGGGGGTCCCAAAACCTCTTTGGGAACCCTGGGGTATCACTGGGGGGGGGCCTTTGCAGGCTGGGGGGCTCAGGACCTCACTGGAACCCCATGGTGGGGGTCCCAAAACCTTTTTGGGGAGCGTCTTTGGGAACCCTGGGGTATCACTGGGGGGGGGCGGGCAGTTTGGGGGGCTCAGGACACCATTGGGACCCCGTGGGGGGCAGGGTGGGGGTCCCAAAACCTCTTTGGGAACCCTGGGGTATCACTGGGGGGGGGCGGGCAGTTTGGGGGGCTCAGGACACCATTGGGACCCCGTGGAGGGCAGGATGGGGGTCCCAAAACCTCTTTGGGAACCCTGGGGTATCACTGGGGTGGGCCTTTGCAGGCTGGGGAGCTCAGGACCTCACTGGGACCCCACGGTGGGGGTCCCAAAACCTTTTTGGGGAGCGTCTTTGGGAACCCTGGGGTATCACTGGGGGGGGCCGGGCAGTTTGGGGGGCTCAGGACACCATTGGGACCCTGTGGAGGGCAGGGTGGGGGTCCTGGGGTATCACTGGGGGCAGGGTGAGTGTTCCAGGCAGTTTGGGGAGCTCAGGACCCCACTGGGGTAAAGGTGGGGGTTCCCAGGACCAGGGTGGGGGTCCCAAAATCTCTTTGGGAGGAGGGTGGGGGTCCTGGGGTGTCACTGGGGGCAGGGTGGGGGTGCCAGGACATCATTCAGAGCAGGACTGGGGGGACTCAGGACCTCACTTGTGGCATTTTTGGGGTCTGGGGACCCCCCCGAGGGGCAGCTTGAGGGGCCTGAGCCATCGTTCAGGGCATGTTAGGGGTCTGGGGACCCCGCGGGGCACAAGTTGGGGTCCCGGGTCTCCCCTGGGGGGTCCCCCAGGGGTTGAGCCCCATCTCCCTCCCCACAGGTGTGTGGGGCCGCTACTGCGGGACTGCCTGGGGGACGCCCTGCCCGTGTCCAGGTACCGCGGGGGGTCGGGAGATCCCGGGGGGGACTGTGGGGGCACCCCTGGAGGTGCGGGGACATCCCGGGGGTGGGCTGCAGAGACCCCGAGGGGCTGTGGGGACATCCCGGGGGGACTGCGGGGACATTCCGGGAGGTGCGAGGACCCTGGGGGGACTGTGGGGGCATCCCTGGAGGTGCGGGGACATCCCGGGACCTGTGAGGACCCTGAGGGGGCTGCAGGGACATCCCTGGAGGTGCAGGGACCCTGGGGGGGCAGTGGGGACTCTAACCCTGTGCTCATCCCCATCCCCGTTCCTTGCCTGTTCCCACCCCGGTCCTGCCCGTTCCCGGTGCCGTTCCCGGTGCCGCAGGCGGACCCCGACGCTGATCGCGGTCATGGTGGTCGGGGCCGTTTTCCTCTCGTGCTCGCTGGTGCTGCTGGCGCTGCTCTACTGGCGGGGCAAGAAGATCCAGAAGAAACGGGCGATGCGGCGCTACCTGGAGCGGGGCGAGGTCAGCGCTGGGGGAACGGGAGCGGGAACGGGAGCGGCCCCGGGGCAGCGGGGAGGGGTTGGATCCTGTGTCTGGCCGGGCAGAGGCGCGTCCGGCCCTCGCCAGCCCCGTCCCAGTCCAGCCCTGTCCGTCTCCAGCTCTGCTTGCATCCCAGTCGCTCTCCATCCTCATCCTGCTGTGCTCCTGTCCCCGTCCCTGTCCCTTTCCCTGTCCCTGTCCTGTCCCCATCCCGTTCCCATTCCATCCCTGTCCCCATTCCCATCCCATCTCCATCCCCATCCTGCTCCTGTCCCCATCCCTGTCCCCATGCTGTGTCCCCGTCCCTGTCCCCACCCCGTGTCCCCATGTCGCCGTTCCCACGCCGTGTGCCCGCAGAGCCTGGAGCCGCTGGATCCCAGTGAAAAAGCCAACAAGGTCCTGGCCCGCATCTTCAAGGAGTCGGAGCTGAAGCGCCTCAAGGTCCTGGGCTCCGGCGTCTTCGGCACCGTGCACAAGGTGGGGGCTTGGGGAGGGGGCTGAGGTGCCATCCCCTCAATCCCACCCCATTGATCCCACGCTATCGATCCCATCCCACTGATCCCATCCCACTGATCCATCCCATTGATCCCACCCCACTGATCCATCCTACTGATCCATCCCGTTGATCCCACCCCACTGATCCATCCCGTTGATCCTGTCCCACTGATCCCATCCCATTGATCCCATCAATCTCATCCCGTTGATCCTGTCCCACTGATCCTGTCCCACTGATCCCATCAATCTCATCCCGTTGATCCTGTCCCACTGATCCTGTCCCACTGATCCCATCAATCTCATCCCGTTGATCCTGTCCCACTGATCCTGTCCCACTGATCCCATCAATCTCATCCCGTTGATCCTGTCCCATCAATCCCATCCCATCCCACCAATCCCATAAATTCCATCTCTCCAATAAATCCCATCCCATAAATCCCATAAATCATATCCATCCCATAAATCGCATCCATCCCATAAATCTCATCCCATCCCACTGATCCCATCCCAAATCCCATCCATCCCATAAATCCCACCAATCCCATGATGGACCCCGTTGATCCGACCCCGTGGATCCCAATCCCGCAGGGGATCTGGATCCCGGACGGGGATTCCATCAAGATCCGGTGAGCATCAAGGTGATCCAGGACTGGAGCGGGCAGCAATCCTTCCACGCCGTCACCGACGTGAGTGCCGGGGATCGGGGGGTTCTGGGGGTCCTCCTTGGGCTGGGGGGGTCTGGGGGTGCTCTAGGGCTGCTCTGGGGGGACTCTGGGGGTCCCCCTCTGGGGCCAGGGGGGTCAGGGGGTGCTCTGGGGCTGCTTTGGAGAGTTCTGGGGGTCCCCCTTGGGCCAGGAGGGGTCTTGGGGGTGCTGCAGGGCTGTTCTGGGGGGATGCTGGGAGTCCCCTGTGGGGCCAGGGGGTTCTGGGGGTCCCCCTTGGGCCAGAGGGGTCTGGGGGTGCCCCTTGGGTTGAGGGAGGTCTGGGGGTGCTCAGGGATGCTCTGGGGGGACTCCAGGTTTCCCCTCTGGGGGCAGGGGACTCCGGGGGTCCCCCTTGGGCTGGGGGGTCTAGGGGTGCTCCAGGGCAGCTCTGGGGCTGCTCTGGGGGGTTCTGGGGGTCCCCCTTGGGCCAGGAGGGGTCTTGGGGGTGCTCCAGGGCTACTCTGGGGGGACTCTGGGGGTCCCCTCTGGGGCCAGGGGAGGGGTTCAGGGGGGTGCTCCGGGGGTGGTCCGGGTGTCCCCCTGGATCTGGGGAGGTTTGGGGGTGCTCTGGGGGTGCTCTGGAAACACTCCAGGGTTGCTGCAGTGTCCCACCGAAGCCGGGGGGATTTGGGGACACTGGGGCTGCTCTGGGGACACTGCAGGGTTGCTGCAGTGTCCCACCAAAGCTGGGGGGGTTTGGGGACACTCTGGGGGTGCTCTGGGGACACTCTGGGGGTGCTGACGCTGTCCCACCGAAGCCGGGGGGATTTGGGGACACTGCGGGGACACAGTGGGTGCTGACGCTGTCCCACCGAAGCCGGGGGGATTTGGGGACACTGCGGGGACACTGCAGGGTTGCTGCAGTGTCCCACCGAAGCCGGGGGGATCTGGGGACACTGCGGGGACACAGCGGGTGCTGACGCTGTCCCCCCAGCACATGCTGGCCATCGGCAGCCTGGACCACTCGTACATCGTGCGGCTGCTGGGGATCTGCCCGGGCCCGCAGCTGCAGCTGGTGACGCAGCTGCTGCCGCTGGGCTCGCTGCTCGACTACGTGCGCAAGAACCGCGGCTCCATCGGCCCCCAGCTGCTGCTCAACTGGTGCGTGCAGGTGGCCAAGGTCAGTGCCGGGGCTCCGCGCCCTCCTTCCGCCCTAAAAGCTGACGGTCACACAGGAATACGGGATAAGGGAAAAGGGATGAGGGTTTTGGGGGGCTCCTGCTTGTACCTTCTGTCCCAAAAGCTGATGGGTCACACAGGAATAAGGGATAGGGGAAAAGGGAAAAGGGATGAGGGTTCTGGGGGGCTCCGCGCCCTCCTTCTGCCCCAAAAGCTGACGGGTCACATGGGGATACGGGTAAGGGAAAAGGGATGAGGGTTTTGGGGGGCTCCGCACCCTCCTTCCACCACAAAAGCTGACGGGTCACACAGGAATAAGGGATAGGGGAAAAGGGATGAGGGTTTTGGGGGGTTCCTGCCTGTACCTGCCGCCCCAAAATCTGATGGGTCACACGGGGATATGAGATAAGGGAAAAGGGATGAGGGTTTTGGGGGGTTCCTCGCCCTCCTTCTGCCCCAAAAGCTGACGGGTCACACGGGGATACAGGATAGGGGAAAAGGGATGAGGGTTTTGGGGGGCTCCTCGCCCTCCTTCTGCCCCAAAAGCTGACGGGTCACACGGGGATACGGGATAAGGGAAAAGGGAAAAGGGATGAGGGTTTTGGGGGGCTCCTGCCTGTACCTCCCGCCCCAAAAGCTGACGGGTCACATGGGGATAAGGGAAAAGGGATGAGGGTTTTGGGGGGCTCCTCGCCCTCCTTCCGCCCCAAAAGCTGACGGGTCACACGGGGATACGGGATAAGGGAAAAGGGAAAAGGGATGAGGGTTTTGGGGGGCTCCTGCCTGTACCTTCCATCCCAAAATCTGACGGGTCACACAGGAATAAGGGATAGGGGAAAAGGGATGAGGGTTTTGGGGGGCTCCTGCCTGTACCTTCCATCCCAAAATCTGACGGGTCACACGGGGATACGGGATAAGGAAAAGGGATGAGGGTTTTGGGGTCTCCTCACCCTCCTTCTGTCCCAAAAAACTGATGGGTCACACAGGGATACGCCATAAGGGTTTTGGGGGCTCCTGCCTGTTCCTTTGTGGCATCCCGGATTTAAGAACGGAACGCCACATTCCTTCCGTCCCAAAAGCTGACAGGTCCCACGGGGATACGGGATAAGGGAAAAGGGATGGGGGATAAGAGTTTTGGGGGGCTCTGTGCCCTCCTACTGTCCCAAAAGATGAGAGGTCACACAGGGATGAGGGTTTTGGGGGGCTCCTGCCTGTTCCTGCCATCCTAAAAACTGAGGGTGAAGGGTTTTGGGGTGGTTCCTTAGTTTATTGATATGAATTATAATATAATATAATGTAATTTATAATATATAATATAATGTAATGTAATGTAATGTAATGTAATAAATATAATGTAATATAATATAATATAATATAATATAATATAATATAATATAATGTAATATAATATAATGTGATATGATATGTAGATTATATATTATATGATTTATATTATATTATATTATATTATATTATATTATATTATATTATATTACTATATTAATGTTTTTATGGAAATATATTAAAATATGTTAACATATATCATTATATATAATTATAACATATGAAATGCATATATTATAAAATTAATATAAGTAATATATATAATATATGCAATTATAAATATAATGTAATAAATATAATATTTGTTATATATGATAGTATAAAATAAGAGAATGTTCTATATAATGTATAATTATAAATATAATAGCTCAAATATAATATTTGTTATTATAATATACAAATATAATATATTTGTATATTTGTGTGTTTATATATATAAAAATAATAATACTATACGTATAATAAAATAAATATGAAATTATATAAAATAATAATATATATATAATTACACTATATATTATAAAATAATATATAAAACAATATAATATTTTATAAAATTTAATATAATACTTTAAAAATATATACAAATATAATATTATTGTAAAATGTAGGTGAACTCAGTGGGAAGAACGATGATGATTGATTCAAATATATACAAATATTATTGTAAAATGTAGTGAACTCGATGGGAAGAACGATGATGTTTGATTCAGTTCAGGGGGCTGAAAGATTTTTTTATTATAACTACGCTAAAATCCGTTTATATACTATAGAAAGGAGGATACTAAAAACTGCATGTTACTTTTTCTGGCTACCATATCTAACTATTCACAACTCAGAGTTTAGACACGGGTGGATCCGATTAAACCAGACCTAAACCCCAGACTTAAACTATCCTCACCAGGATCCAATCAAGCAATCACCCTGGGTAATCGATTCTCCAAGCCCATTCCACATTAAAAAAAAAAAACAAAAAAACAAACCAAGAAGCAGAAATAAAAATTGTTTTCTCTTTCTTTCTCTCTGTACACCTGTATAAAAAAAAAATCCTAAAAGAAAGAGAAATATACTTACCACACGGCGCTGCAGAGCGGGACGGGAACAGAGGGACTCCAAGTTAGAAGGCAAGGAATGAAAGTGATTTATTTCAAATGCACCGCTCTGTTTATAGAGAACGTCGTGGGGATTCACTTCATTGGTCTTAGAATAAAAACATCTCACACCACCCCATCTAAAAGAAATGTGAACAGCAAAGATTAGAGAATTACCTACATCCTTTCCCAGCTGTTTCTCAGGCTCTCGCCTGGTTGGAAAAACCTCTCTCTCCCTCTCTGACTGAACTGAGAATATCCATAACCGCGTAATATTCTTTTTTTTAATAAAAAAAAAAAGCCCAAACCTCACGTTTTTCAGGGCATGTACTACCTGGAGGAGCACCGCATGGTGCACCGCAACCTGGCGGCGCGCAACGTGCTGCTCAAGTCGCCCAGCCAGGCGCAGGTGGCCGACTTCGGCATCGCCGACCTGCTCTACCCCGACGACAAGAAGTACTTCTACAACGAGCTCAAGGTGGGTGGCACGCCCCCGGTGGCATCGGGGGCACGGCAGATGGCATTGGGGCACAGAGAAATGGCATCGGTGTCACCCCCAAAATGGCATCAGGGCACAGCAGATGGCATTGGGGCACAGAGAAATGGCATCGGTGTCACCCCCAAAATGGCATCGGGGGCACGGCAGATGGCATTGGGGCACAGAGAAATGGAATCGGTGTCACCCCCATAATGGTATCAGGGCACGGCAGATGGCATTGGGGCACAGCAGATGGCACTGGGGCTCAGAGAAATGGCATCGGTGTCACCCCCAAAATGGTATCGGGGTCACAGCAGATGGCATTGGGGCACAGAGAAATGGCATTGGTGTCACCCCCAAAATGGCATTGGGGTCACAGCAGATGGCATTGGGGCACAGAGAAATGGCATCGGTGTCACCCCCAAAATGGCATCGGGGCACAGCAGATGGCATTGGGGTCACATCAGATGGCATTGGGGCACAGAGAAATGGCATCGGTGTCACCCCCAAAATGGCATCAGGGCACGGCAGATGGCATTGAGGCACAGCAGATGGCATTGGGGTCACAGCAGATGGCATTGGGGCACAGAGAAATGGCATCGGTGTCACCCCCAAAATGGCATTGGGGTCACAGCAGATGGCATTGGGGCTCAGAGAAATGGCATCGGGGTCACCCCCAAAATGGCATTGGGGTCACAGCAGATGGCACTGGGGCACAGAGAAATGGCATCGGTGTCACCCCCATAATGGCATCAGGGCACAGCAGATGGCATTGGGGCACAGAGAAATGGCATTGGGGCACAGAGAAATGGCGTCGGTGTCACCCCCAAAATGGCATTGAGGCACAGCAAATGGCACCCATGTCACACCCAAATGGCATCAGGGTGTCCCCCAAATGCCATCCCTGTCACCCACTCTGGGACGGGACCCCCCAGTGGCATTGGGGGCACAGAGAAATGGCATCGGTGTCACCCCCAAAATGGCATGGGGGTCACAGCAGATGGCATTGGGGTCACAGCAGATGGCATCGGGGCACAGATAAATGGCACCCATGTCACACCCAAATGGCAGCAGGGGCACAGCAGATGGCATTGGGGTAACAGCTAAATGGCATCCCTGTCACCCGTCACCTGCTCTGGGACCCCCCAGTAGCACTCATGTCACCCCAAATGCCATCGGTGTCCCGTGCTGCTCCCCTGGGACACCCCAAATCCCCTCCCCTCTGTGTCCCCAGTGCCCTGAGATGTCCCATGCCCTCTGTGCCACCACTCTGTGCCCCTGGCACCCCCCAAATGCCATCTCCTGCATGTCCCCCGCACCCGGGGACGTCCCCACCCCCAGTGTCACCTGTCCTGAACCTCCAGGACCCCGCAGATCCCATTCCCTGCGTGTCACCCACCCTGGCCCCCAAATCCCATCCACAAATTCGCCCCCAAATCCCCAAATCCCCAGATCCCATCCCCTCTGTCCTGCACCTCCAGGCCCCCCTGCGCACCCCCCCATGTCCCCATGTCCCCATATCCCTGTGTTGTCCCCATGTCCCCATGTGCCATGTCCCCATATCCCAATGTCACCCTGACCCATGTCCCCTGTTGTCCCCATATCCCTGTGTTGTCCCTGTGTCCCACGTTGTCCCCATGTCCCACATTGTCCCCATGTCCCTGCATTGTCCCCATGTCCCTGCGTTGTCCCTATGTCCCCATGACCCCATGTCCCCATGTCCCACGTTGTCCCCATGTCCCTGCGTTGTCCCCATGTCCCCGTATCCCTGTGTTGTCCCCATGTCCCCATGTGCCATGTCCCCATATCCCAATGTCACCCTGCCCCATGTCCCCATGTCCCCACGTTGTCCCCATGTCCCCACATTGTCCCCATGTCCCCTGTTGTCCCCACGTCCCCATGTCCCCCATTGTCCCCACATCCCCATGTCCCTGCATTGTCACCATGTCCCCATTTGCCATGTCCCCATATCCCAATGTCACCCTGCCCCATGTCCCCATGTCCCCCATTGTCCCCACATCCCCATGTCCCTGCATTGTCCCCATGTCCCCATTTGCCATGTCCCCATATCCCAATGTCACCCTGCCCCATGTCCCCATGTCCCCCATTGTCCCCACATCCCCATGTCCCTGCATTGTCCCCATGTGCCATGTCCCCATGTCCCCCACTGTCCCCATGTCCCCATGTCCCCTTCTCCCGCAGACGCCCATCAAGTGGATGGCGCTGGAGAGCATCCACTTCGGCAAGTACACGCACCAGAGCGACGTCTGGAGCTACGGTGAGCCCAGCCCGCTGTCCCCCGGTGTCCCCCGGTGTCCCTGCTGTCCCTGCTGTCCCCTGCTGTACCCCAGTGTCCCCTGCTGTCCCCCAGTGTCCCCCGGTGTCCCTGCTGTCCCTGCTGTCCCCAGTGTCCTCTGTGTCCCTGCTATCCTCCGCTGTTCCCCGCTGTCCCCTACTGTCCCCCATGTCCCCGGTGTCCCCAGTGTTCACTGCTGTCCCCCCATGTCCCCAGTGTCCCCTGCTATCCCGCAGTGTCCCCTGCTGACCCTTCTGTCCCTGGTGTCCCCTGCTGTCCCCTACTGTCCCTCAGTGTCTCCCGGTGTCCCCTGGTGTCCCCGGTGTCCCCTGCTGTCCCCCACTGTCACTGGTGTCCCCTGGTGTCCCCGTGGCTCACGGGCTGTCCCCTGCTGTCCCCGGTGTCCCCGTGGCTCAGGGGCTGTCCCCTGCTGTCCCCGGTGTCCCCGTGGCTCAGGGGCTGTCCCCGGTGTCCCCGTGGCTCACGGGCTGTCCCCGCTGTCCCCACCGGGGTGTCCCGGTGCCAGGTGTGACGCTGTGGCAGATGATGACATTCGGGGCCGAGCCATGCACCCCCGGTGTCCCCTGCTGTCCCCAGTGTCCCCTGCTATCCCCTGCTGTCCCCGCTGTCCCCGCGGCTCACGGGCTGTCCCTGCTGTCCCCGGTGTCCCCGTGGCTCACGGGCTGTCCCCACCGGGGTGTCCCGGTGCCAGGGGTGACGCTGTGGGAGATGATGACGTTCGGGGCCGAGCCGTACGCCGGGATCCGCCTGGCCGAGGTGCCCGATCTGCTGGAGAAGGGCGAGCGGCTCTCGCAGCCGCACATCTGCACCATCGACGTCTACATGGTGATGGTGAAATGTGAGCAGCGCGGCACGGCCGGTCCCGGGCTGGCACCGGGGGTGGCACCGGGGGTGGCACCGGGCTGGCAACGAGGGTGGCGCCAGGGGTGGCACCGGGGGTGGCACCAGGGATGTCCCAGGGCTGTCCTCAGGCTGTCCGCAGGCTTTCACCAGGCTGTCCCCAGAGCTGTCCCCAGGGTGTCCCCAGGGATGTCCCCAGGGTGTCCCCAGGGTGTCCCCAGAGCTGTCCCCAGGCTGTCCCCAGGGATGTCACCAGAGCTGTCCCCAGGGGTATCACCAGGCTGTCCCCAGGCTGTCCCCAAGGGTGTCACCAGGGCTGTCCCCAGAGCAGAACGAGGTCCCCAGAGTCGGGGTCCCAAGAGCAGGACAGAGTCCCCAGAGCTGTCCCCGTTCCCTAGAGGGTCCTGCTGCTGTCCCCAGGGCTAGGCAGAGTCCCCAGAGCTGTCCCCAGAACTGTCCCCAGCCCTGGACAGGGTCCTGCTCCTGTCCTCACCCCTGTCCCCATCCCCAGGGTGGGTCCTGGCCGTGTCCCTGTCCCCAGAGCCATGTCCTGGTCCTGTCCCAGGTTGTGTCCTGGCCGTGTCCCTGTCCCCAGAGCCATGTCCTGGTCCTGTCCCAGGTTGTGTCCTGGCCGTGTCGCCACGCCAGGGCCGTGTCCCCACCCCGTGACCGTGTCCCCTGTCACTGCCAGGCTGGATGATCGATGAGAACATCCGCCCCACCTTCAAGGAGCTGGCCAACGAGTTCACCCGCATGGCCCGGGACCCGCCGCGCTACCTGGTCATCAAGGTGAGCCCCCCCCCCGACCCCCCCAGAGCTACCTGGTCATCAAGGTGAGCCCCCCAAACCCACCAACCCCCCCCAGAACCTCCTCGAGCTACCTGGTAATCAAGGTGAGCCCCCCAGACCCCCCCAAACCTCCCCAGACCCCCTTCTGAGCTACCTCGTCATCAAGGTGAGCCCCCCAAACCCCCCCGACCCCCCAGAGCTACCTGGTCATCAAGGTGAGCCCCCAAACCACCCCCTTAGACCCCCCAGTACCCCCAGACCCCATCCCTGAGGCGCTGCCCCCCCACAGCAGGAGAGCGGGGCCGCGCCCCCCGCCGAGCCCCCCACCCTCAGTGACAAGGAGCTGGACGAGGTGGAGACGCTGGAGCTGGAGGAGGAGGAGGAGGAGGAGCTGGACGTGGCCTTCGGCCTCGCCCCCGGGCTGTGCCCGCAGCGCCCGCGGGGCAGCTGTGCCCGGGTGAGACCCCCGGGACCCCCGCGGGGGCTGGGGGGGATCGAGGATCGGGGGGGAATGGGGGGGGGGTTGGAGGAAAGGGGGATAGGGGGGATTGGGGGAATTGGGGGGATCGGGGGATTGCGGGGATCAGGGGGGATTGGGGGGATCGGGGGGATCGTGGGAATCCGGGGATTGTGGGATCGGGGGGATTGGGGGAATTGGGGGATCGGGGGGATTGGGGAGGTCGGGGGAATCGGGGGGGATAGGCAGAAAGGGGGATTGAGGAGATCGCGGGGGAGCGGGGGGATCGAGGATAGGGGGGATTGGAGGAATTGGGGGGATTGGGGGGATCGGGGGGCATCGGGGCGGATCGCGGGAATCCGGTGATTGGGGGATCGGGGGGGGATTGGGGGAATTGGGGGATCGGGGGGATCGGGGGGGATTGGGGGGGATTGGGGGGATCGGGGAGGATCGCGGGAATCCGGGGATTGGGGGATCGAGGGGATTGGGGGGATCGGGGGAATCGGGGGGGATAGGCAGAAAGGGGGATTGAGGAGATCGCGGGGGAGCGGGGGGATCGAGGATAGGGGGGATCAGGGGATTGGGGGAACTGGGGGGATCAGGGAGGATCGCGGGAATCCGGGGATCGGGGGGGATTGGGGGGATCAAGGGAAAGGGGGAATCGCCCCCTGCGCTGTTCCCCCCATTTCCCCCTCCCCGCCCTGCCGGCCCCCCCCCCCAAATTCCGCAGCAGAGGGGGTGTCCCTGTCCCCGCGGTGTCCCCGCGGTGTCCCCGCGGTGTCCCCGCGGTGCCAGCCCCGCCGTGTCCCCGCAGAGCCCCAGCCTGCTGAGCGCCCCCGCCGGGTACATCCCCATGAACCAGCCCGGCCTGGGCTGCCCCCGACAGGTACCGGGGGGCTCGGGGGCCTCTGGGGGGGCTCGAGGGGGCTGCCAGGGTGGGGACACAAGGGGTGACAAGGGGACAGGAAGAGGTGGCCGTGAGGTGTGGCAGGAAGGGGGGGGGTGGGGTGCGCAGGGGTCCCCCCTTAACCCCCGTGTCCCCAAGGAGGGGGGGGTTGGGGTCCGCAGGGGTCCCCCCACTCACCTCCCTGTCCCTCAGGGTGGGGGGTCCCAGGGGAGTGGGAGGTGGCAGGGTTGGGGTCTTCCCCACGACCCCCCGTGTCCCTAGGACGGGGTTGGGGTCTTGTTGGCGTCTCCCCCCTCTACTGCCGGTGTCCCCAAGGTGGGGGGGGTCCCGGGGCGGGTTTGGGGTCCCGGGGTGAGTTTGGGGTCCCGGGGCTGGTTTGGGGGTCCCGGAGCTGGTTTGGGGTGTCCCCCCTCACTCCCGCTGTCCCCCCCGCGCTGTCCCCCAGGCCGGGGGGGTCCTGGGGCAGGTTTGGGGGTCCCGGGGTGAGTTTGAGGTCCCAGAGCAGGTTTGGGGTCCCGGGGCGGGTTTGGGGTGTCTCCCCCTCACTCCCAGTGTCCTCCCCCAACGCTGTCCCCAGGCCGGGGGGTACTGGGGCAGGGTGTGGGGTCCTGGGGCGGGTTTGAGGTCCCAGAGCAGGTTTTGGGGTCCCCGGGGGTGAGTTTGAGGTCCCAGAGCAGGTTTGGGGTCCCGGAGCGGGTTTGGGGTCCCAGGGCGGGTTTGGGGTCCCGGAGCAGGTTTGGGGTCCCGGGGTGAGTTTGAGGTCCCAGAGCAGGTTTGGGGTCCTGGAGCAGGTTTGGGTCCCGGGCCAGGTTTGGGGTCCCAGAGCATGTTTGGGGTCCCGGAGCACGTTTGGGGTCCCAGAGCAGGTTTGGGTTCCCGGAGCAGGTTTGGGGTCCCAGAGCGGGTTTGGGGTCCTGGGGTGAGTTTGAGGTCCCGGAGCAGGTTTGGGGTCCCCGGGGTGAGTTTGAGGTCCCAGAGCAAGTTTGGGGTCCCAGAGCAGGTTTGGGGTCCCAGAGCAGGTTTGGGGTCCTGGAGCGGGTTTGGGGTCCCAGAGCACGTTTGGGTTCCCGGAGCACGTTTGGGTTCCCGGAGCACGTTTGGGGTCCCAGAGCGGGTTTGGGGTCCCCGGGGTGAGTTTGAGGTCCCAGAGCAAGTTTGGGGTCCCAGAGCAGGTTTGGGGTCCCAGAGCAGGTTTGGGTTCCCGGAGCAGGTTTGGGGTCCCAGAGCGGGTTTGGGGTCCTGGGGTGAGTTTGAGGTCCCAGAGCGGGTTTGGGGTCCTGGGGTGAGTTTGAGGTCCCGGAGCAGGTTTGGGGTCCCCGGGGTGAGTTTGAGGTCCCAGAGCAAGTTTGGGGTCCCAGAGCAGGTTTGGGGTCCCAGAGCAGGTTTGGGGTCCTGGAGCGGGTTTGGGGTCCCAGAGCAGGTTTGGGGTCCCGGAGCGGGTTTGAGGTCCCGGAGCACGTTTGGGGTCCCGGAGCACGTTTGGGGTCCCGGAGCACGTTTGGGGTCCCGGGGCGGGTTTGGGTTCCTGGAGCACATTTGGGTTCCCGGAGCAGGTTTGGGTTCCTGGAGCAGGTTTGGGGTCCCGGGGCGGGTTTGGGGTCCCGGAGCAGGTTTGGGGTCCCGGGGCGGGTTTGGGGTCCCGGAGCAGGTTTGGGGTCCCGGGGCGGGTTTGGGGTGTCCCCCCTCACTCCCGCTGTCCCCCCCACGCTGTCCCCAGGCCGGGGGGTCGCGGCCGCTGCGGCGGAGCCGTCAGGAGTCGCTGGGCCGGACGGTGTCGGAGTCGTCCGAGGGTCGCGGCACTGCCTCGGAGCTGGAGCTGGAGGGGGGGTCCCTGGCCGGGAGCCTGTGCCGCAGCCTCCGCTCGCGGGGGGACAGCGCCTACCTGTCCCAGCGGGAGAGCTTCCCCCCCCCGCCCCCCAGCTCCGAGGGCAGCGAGGAGGACCCCAACGGCTACGTCACCCCCAACTGCGCCCTCCGCGGTGAGGGGGGGGTCCTTGTGGGGGTCCCACCCCGCTGCATCGGGGCTGGGGGTCTTGGGGACAGGGGGTTCCAGCTCATTGGATCGGGTTTTGGGGCTCACCCTGTCCGTGAGGGTTTTGGGGACAGGGGGTTCCATCCCATTGGATCACATTTTGGGGCTCCCCCCATCCTTGGGGTCTTGGGGAAGGGGGGGTTCTGTCCCACTCAATCGGGTCTGGGGGGGTCCCATCCCAGCAGGGTTTGAGGTCTCCTATGGCTGGGGAGGGGTCCATCCCCTGGTTTTGGGGTGGGGGGTCCCATCCTGCAGAGTTTGGGGGGTTCCTGTGGCTCTGGGGGGGGGCCGTCCCCTGTTTTTGGGGTGGGGGTCCCATCCCGCAGGGTTTGGGGGGTTCCTGTGGCTCTGGGGGGTCCATCCCCTGTTTTTGGGGTGGGGGTCCCATCCTGCAGAGTTTGGGGGGTTCCTGTAGCTCTGGGAGGGTCCATCCCCTGTTTTTGGGGTGGGGGTCCCATCCCGCAGAGTTTGGGGGGTTCCTGTGGCTCTGTGGGGGTCCATCCCCTGTTTTTGGGGTGGGGGTCGCATCCCGCAGGGTTTGGGGGGTTCCTGTGGCTCTGGGGGGGTCCATCCCCTGTTTTCGGGGTTTGGGCTCCAGGCTGGGGGGGATCATTTCGGGGATGCTCTTTAGGATTTCGGGCTGGGCTGACCCCAGGTGAGCCCCCCCTCCCCCCCCAAACCGAGGGTCCTGCGGGCACCCCGGGGGGACCCCGGCCGGTGTGTGACCCCCCTCCCCGGCAGATGCAGACCCCGCCGCGGGCTCGGTACCGGAGCCGGAGGAGGAGGAGGAGTACGAGTACATGAACCGGCGGCCGAGGGGAGCCCCGGGAGCCCCCCAACCCCGGCCGGCCTCGCTGGAAGAGCTGGGCTACGAATACATGGAGGTGGGCTCAGACCCGGGGGGACCCCCGGGTGCCCCCCAAGGCCGGGGGGGCCCGCGGGATGAAGACGAAGAGGAAGAAGAAGACTACGAATACATGAACAAACAACCGCGGCTCAGCCGCTCGCTGGGCACCGAGCCCCCCGCATCCATCCCGGGACCCCCCAGGCACGACGGCTACACCGATATGAGAGCGGGGGACACCCCCGCCACCCCCCGGGAGGACGAGCAGGGCTACGAGGAGATGGAGGCGGTGCTGCGGCCGCGCTGCCCCGGCTGCCGCGGGCCCCCCGCGCCCGGCATGAAGCCCCTGCGGAGCTTGGAAGCCTCGGACTGCGCCTTCGACAACCCCGATTATTGGCACAGCCGCCTCTTCGCCAAGGCCGATGCCCAGCGGACGTAGGGGACCCCCACCCCGGGACCCCCCCAATCTCGGGGGGCTCACATTGGATATGAAGGATCCCCCCCACCCCACCGGGTTAGGGTGGGGGTTGGGGGTCTCAGCGCCTTTTGTCCTCTCCCCGGTTTGGTTTTATGGTTTTTTTTTTTTGGGGGGTGGGGGGGGCAGAGCCTGAGCACACCCAGGTGGGGAGGGGGCAGCGGAGACCGCCCCTCTCCCCCCGGGGATCCCCCTCCCATCGTTTTCTTCTTCCTCCCCCCCCCACCACCGCTCACTGAAGGTGCTCCCCAAATCCCTGGGGGGGGTCCCTGATCCCCACCCGGGGCTGCCAGACGGGGTCAGGTGGGATTTCTGAAGGACCCCAGACTCATTTTCAGGTCTCCCCATTCCCTGCTGAGTGAAGGTTTGGGGGTGTCCCCCCTCCCCTGAGGTCGGGGGCAGCCCCGGGATCCCTTTCTGGGGTGTTTCTCCCGGTTTTTCGGGGGTTGCCCGGGTTGGGGGGGGGGGGGGGGGGAAGGGGAACCCCCGCTCAGGGATCGCCCCCGGCCCCGGGGGTCGCGCGTGATGAATGAAAATAAAGGAATTTGAGTAAAAACCTCGGGGGTGAGGCTTGGGGGGTCGGGGAGGGGCGGGACCGGGGAGTCGCGGGGGGACACCGGAGCGGAGATCGGGACCATGGTCCGGGCACAGCGGCAGCCCCCGGGCAGTGACCGGTGCCGGTGCTGGGGAGGGTCACGGGGGCTTGAACGGGGGTCGGGGGGAGCACCGGACAGGGGGGGCCGGTGGGTGGGTCCGGGGACAGCAGGGACCGGCCCCGGTGTGGCCGCGGTGCCGGTGCTGGGGTGGGGGGGTGCTGAGTGGGACGGGGGTCGCGGGTCTGGGGGTTGTGTGTAGGAGCGCTGCTGCAGGGTTGGGCCCAGGAACATGCCGGGGAACCCGACAGCCGAGGGAGGAGCACAGCGACCGGTCCCGGTGCCGTCCCGGTGCCGAGGTTCCGCACCGGCCCCTTCCTCTCCCGTTCCCCCCTTCCGCCTACATCCCCCATCACCCCCCGCGCGCCGCTTCCGCTCTCAGACCCCCACCTCCTCTCGCGAGAGCCTCGCCGCGCGCCGGGAGTTGTAGTCCGCCGTGTGTGGGGGGGGCGGCACCCACACTTCCGGGTCTCTGCTCGCGGGGGCCGCCGGGAGTTGTAGTCCAGGGGGGCGGGGAGGACTCGCGTTCCCAGCGTGCCCCGCGCGGAGCCCGCGCTCTGCCCTGCTCGCGCCTCCGGCTCGCGGTCCCGGGGGCTCCTCAGCGCCGGGCGGGGGGGGCTCGAGCAGGCCCGGGGGGCTCCGGGGGGCTCGGCGGGGCTCCCACCATGTCGGGCGAGGAGGAGGCCACCGAGCTCACCATCGCCGAGGACCTGGTGGTGACCAAGTACAAGATGGGGGGGGACATCGCCAACCGTGAGTGCGGGCCGCGGCCGGGGGGGGCGGCGGGGAGGGCGCGGGGGAAGCGCTGAGGGGGGAGCGGCCAGGCCTGAGCGCCGCCGCCGGCCGGAGGGACCCCCGCGCTGGGGCCCCGCTTGGGGCTGGGACGCTCTGCTTGGGGCTGGGGGCGGCGTGGGGGGAGCGGGTTGGGACGACCCCCACCCCCCTTCCCCCCGCCTTGTCCCGGGGTGACCCCTCCCCGGTGCGCGGGACCCACCCGGTCCCGGCGGGGCCCGGCCCCGCGCGGCCGCCGCCGCTGCCGGCACGTGGTACCGCGCCCCACGTGCACCGGCGGGGCCGGGCCTGCCGCCCCCCGCTGCCCCAAACCCCGCCGGTGCCGCTTTTGTTCGGGTGTGACCGACCCCCCCCCCCCCGCCCCACTCCGGTCCCGGTTGGCGGCGGGGACGGGAGCGGGGGGGCCTGGCTGGGTTGGGGGGTGGGGGCTGCTCCGGGGACGGGGTCTTGTGCTGGGAATGGGGTCCCGAACCGCTCTGGGGGTCCTGTCCTGGGAAGGGGGTCTGGTTCTGGGAATGGGGTGCCGAACCGGTCTGGGGGTGCTGCCCCGGGATTGAGGATCCGGTTCTGGGAGTGGGGCCCCGAAGTGATCTGGGGGCTCCTGTCCCGGGAACGGGGCTCCTGTCCCGGTCACGATGTGGATCCAGCCCCGGGAACGGGATTCTGTCCCGGGAACGGGGCTCCAGCCGCTGCCCCCACCCCCGGCAGGCTCCGCTCCCCTCCCGTTCCCGGTTATTTTTTGACCCCTTTCCCCGCCGTTGCCGGTGTCCCGGCTCCGGGAGCCGCCCGGACCGGTTCCGCGGGGCTCCCCGGTGTCCCACCCCGCTTCCTGCTGACTCCAGAACTTCTTTTGAACTGGTGCCGGTGTCCCGGGAGGCGGTTTGGGCGCGGGGATTCCCTTCGGGAAGGGAGGGAGGTCTCCTGGGCAGACTGGAAGTTTGGCCGCCTCCCTTCCCGGGGGGAAAGGCAGCTCCACGCAGGTTCAACTCCCCTGGGAAGAGCAAACACACACAAAAGCCCGGAAAAAAAAAAACTTCCAGCTGTCGGTTTTTAGGGATAAAAAGTGCCTTAACTCCCTAAAAAACATCGGGAAGGAGAGAGGGATTCGAGGAATGTTCCTGTTCCTCTGATCCCTTGGAATGCTCCGAGGGTTTTTCCCCTTTATCTGTTTTTTTTTCTTTTTTTTTCTCGTTTGTTTTATTCCCCCCTCCATGTCCCGCCGGCTCTTATCAGGAATGTTATCCTTGCTTTGAAATATTCCCAGCTTTCCCATGGAAAAAGGGGGTGGCATTTGAAGTCCTTGCACAGGTGACAGTGCCACAGCACTCCCGAGGATTCCTTGGAATCCTGAGGAAGTTGGGACAGAGAGGGGAATGTGAGGGGACATTCCAGGATCCCAGACTATTTTGGGGTCCCATTCCAGGATCCCAGACTATTTTGGGGTCCCATTCCAGGATTCCAGAATATTTTAGGGTCCCATTCCAGGATCCCAGACTATTTTGGGGTCCCATTCCAGGATCCCAGACTATTTTGGGGTCCCATTCCAGGATTCCAGAATATTTTAGGGTCCCATTCCAGGATCCCAGACTATTTTGGGGTCCCATTCCAGGATTTCAGAATATTTTAGGGTCCCTTTCCAGGATCCCAGACTATTTTGGGGTCCCATTCCAGGATTCCAGAATATTTTAGGGTCCCATTCCAGGATCCCAGACTATTTTGGGGTCCCATTCCAGGATTCCAGAATATTTTGGGGTCCCATTCCAGGATTCCAGAATATTTGGGGTCAGGGCTGTGGAGGAAGCTGGAAGAGGTCTGGGGCCACCTCTTTTCCCTAAGGCACGAGGCAGGCTGGAATTCCTGGTGGATTTTTTTGGGAGTGGAGCATTCCCCAAACTTCCTGGGGCATTGCCTGTGTCAGCACATGGATTCCTTGGAAAAGAGGGACTCGTGGAGTGGCCTTTGATGTCTCCCAGTCATTCCCAAACCTGTTCCCAGAGCTCTGACTTCTCCTGGAGGAATTTGGGAGCGTGGCACTCCCTCTTCCCAAAACCATTCCCAAATAATAAAGGAATTCCAGCGGGATTTACGCCTTTCCCGTGGAGATCCGGGTCTGGAACCTCGAGAAAACAGTTGGAGGTGTTGGGTTTGGGGCTGTGGATCCATGGAGTGGATTTTTTTTGGGAATTCCAGGGGTGCTGCGTGCCGTGGTGGAGGCGGCGGCTCCCGGCGCGTCCGTGCTGTGCCTGTGCGAGAAGGGCGATGCCATGATCATGGAAGAGACCGGGAAAATCTTCAAGAAGGAAAAGGAAATGAAGAAAGGTGAGAGGTCTCGGTCCTGGGAATGAGGAATTCCCTGCTCTTCCCTGATTTTAACTCAAATCCTCCTCCCTGCTGCGCCTCAGCTTCCAGTTTTCATGGATCCATTGGAAAGGGTGACTCTGGAGGGTTTGGGACACTGGGATTTGTCACCAAATTCCCATCCTGAGGGTGCTGGAAGGAGGTTTAGGTGGGATAGCAGGAAGACATTCCTCTCTGGGAGGCCCTGGAATGGAATTCTCATCCCTGCAAGCATCCCGGGCCAGGTTGGAGCAGCCTGGGATGGGGGAAGGTGTCCCAGGAGGGTGGAATGGAGCTTTAAGGTCACCCCAATCCCAAAGTTGGAGGTGCTGGAATGAGATTTAAGTGGCACAGTGGGAAGAAATTCCTCTCTGGGAGGCCCTGGAATGGAATTCTCATCCCTGCAAGCATCCCAGGCCAGGTTGGAGCAGCCTGGGATGGGGGAAGGTGTCCCAGGAGGGTGGAATGGAGCTTTAAGGTCACCCCAATCCCAAAGTTGGAGGTGCTGGAATGAGATTTAAGTGGCATATTGGAAAGAAATTCCTCTCTGGGAGGTGCTGGAGTGGAATTCCCATCACAGGCCAGGCTGGACCAGTCTGGGATGGGGGAAGGTGTCCCAGGAGGGTGGAATGGAGCTTTAAGGACCCCTAAATCCCAAAGCATTCCTCCAATCCATGCTTTTTCCTGTTCCCTCTCCCAGGAATCGCCTTCCCCACGAGTATATCCGTAAATAACTGTGTGTGTCACTTCTCCCCGCTCAAGAGTGACCAGGATTACATCCTCAAGGACGGGGATTTGGTCAAAATGTGAGTGCCTGGATCCCATTCCATGGGAATTCCCCCTCCCTTCCCAAAATCCCAACATTATTCGGGTTGCAAGGACCTGTCAGACCACCCCACATTTTTACCACGGCGTTAATTCCTTGCTAATTAAAGCCTAATAATGAGCCTGGAGGGGCTCCTGGGGCACCATTCCGTGTGCTGGCGCCTCTGGGATCCGCCTGGAATTCCCGGAATTCCCATTTCCCTCTGTGTTGCAGCGACCTGGGCGTGCACGTGGACGGCTTCATCGCCAACGTGGCGCACACCTTCGTGCTCGGCGCCTCCAAGGTGGGTTTGTCATCGGGGGGTGTCTCCTTGGGAATGGGGCAACCTCGGGGTGCCAGGGGCAACCGCCCCGGGGCCTCTGGATCTGCGGTGGCACCACCCTGGAACCTCTGGATCTGAGAGGGCACCAATCCTGAGGTGTCAAGATCTGAAGTGGCACCACCCTGGAACCTCTGGATCTGAGGGGGCACCAGTCCTGAGGTGTCAAGATCTGAGGTGGCACCACCCTGGAACCTCTGGATCTGAGGTGGCACCACCCTGGAACCTCTGGATCTGAGGTGGCACCATCCTGGAACCTCTGGATCTGAGAGGGCACCAATCCTGAGCTTCTGGATCCATGGTGGCACCACCCTGGAACCTCTGGATCTGAGGGGGCACCAATCCTGAGGTGTCAAGATCTGAGGTGGCACCACCCTGGAACCTCTGGATCTGAGGTGGCACCACCCTGGAACCTCTGGATCTGAGGTGGCACCACCCTGGAACCTCTGGATCCATGGTGGCACCACCCTGGAACCTCTGGATCCATGGTGGCACCACCCTGGAACCTCTGGATCCATGGTGGCACCACCCTGGAACCTCTGGATCCATGGTGGCACCACCCTGGAACCTCTGGATCCATGGTGGCACCACCTGGAACCTCTGGATCTGAGGTGGCACCACCCTGGAACCTCTGGATCCATGGTGGCACCACCTGGAACTTCTGGATCTGAGGGGGCACCACCCTGGAACCTCTGGATCTGAGGTGGCACCATCCTGAGGTGTCAGGATCTGAGGTGGCACCAATCCTGAGCCTCTGGATCTGAGGTGGCACCACCCTGGAACCTCTGGATCCAAGGTGGCACCATCCTGAGATGTCAGCATCTGAGGTGGCACCAATCCTCTGGATCCAAGGTGACAGTGCCCTGGAGTGTCAGGATCCAAGGTGGCACCATCCTGGAGCCTCTGGATCCAAGGTGGCAGCACCCAGATCCTTGGCAAGGCAGTCCCCGCTTCCCACTTTTCCTCCTGGAATTCCACAGGATGAACATTCCCTACCCCAAATCCAATCCTTGCTTCCCCTTTTTCCTCCTGGAATTCCTCAGGATGAACATTTCCTATACCAAAACCAGTCCTTGCTTCCCAAATCCAGTCCCTGCTTCCCACTTTTCCTGCTGGAATTCCCAGGATGGACATTTCCTATCCCAAATCCCATCCCTGCTTCCTCTTTTTCCTGCTGGAATTCCCAGGATGGACATTCCCTACCCCAAATCCCATCCCTGCTTCCTCTTTTTCCTGCTGGAATTCCCAGGATGAACATTCCCATTCCCCACCCCAAAACCAATCCTTGCTTCCCGCTTTTCCCCTGGAATCTGGTCAGTCTGATACCTTGGGAATTCCTGCTGTGAATTCCTCAAGTTATCCCATCCTCTGGGAATAAATCCTGAGGAAAATCTGGGAAAATTAGGAAAAACTGGTTTGGAAATTGTTTTGCTCCAGTGGTTTTGGGGGAAAAGCCCAAAATTCCCCGTTGGAATTTTGCTGGACTCATCCCAATCCATACTGGGATGCCTGGACTGGGAATCCTCTGGAATTCTGTTGGAGGTGGTTGATTGGGGACTTTTCCACCTCCCAGCCAGATTCCAGGGATTGGAACAAATCCCAAACGTTGAATCCCGACCCCCAAACCCTGAGAAATCCCAAATTTTGCCGTTTTTCCCAGGAAAATCCCGTGTCCGGCCGCAAAGCCGACGTCATCAAGGCGGCTCACCTGTGTGCCGAGGCCGCCCTGCGCCTGGTGAAACCCGGGAATCAGGTGGGAATTTGGGGAATCAGGAGGGAATTTGGGGAATTTTTGGAATCACCACGGGGATTTTGGGACCCAACCTGTGGGATTTTGTGGGGAATCTGTGCGGAAAAAACGCTTTTTCCCGTTTTTGTTTTTTTTTTTTGGAGGCGTGGAAGCAGATGCTGGTTGGAAAAGCTGTGGGGTTTTTCCCAAAATATTTGGGATTTAAGGAAGGCTCGGAGCGGGGATTTTTTTTGTCCATAAAATGCTTTTTGTTGTTGTTGTTGTCCCAGAACACACAAGTGACAGAGGCCTGGAATAAAATCGCCCACGCGTTCCACTGCACACCCATCGAAGGTGAGGGAAAAGGGGATTGCAGGGGAAAAGGGATTCCAGGGAAGGAGGATCACGGGGAAAAGGGAATTCTAGGGAAGGGGGAATCACAGGGGAAGGGGATTCCAGGGGAAAAGGGAATTCCAGGGGAAAAGGGGATTCCAGGGAAAGGGATTCCAGGGGAAAAGGGGATTCCAGGGAAAGGAAATTCCAGGGGAAAAGGGAATTCCAGGGAAAGGGATTCCAGGGGAAAAGGGAATTCCAGGGGAAAAGGGAATTCCAGGGAAAGGGATTCCAGGGGAAAAGGGAATTCCAGGGGAAAGGGAAAAGGGAATTCCAGGGGAAAGGGAGATTCCAGGGAAAAATGGAATTTCAGGGGGAAAGGAGACTCCAGGGGAGAGGGATTCCCGGGGAAAAGGGGATTCCAGGAAAAAGGGATCATGGGGAAAAAAACCGGGTGTCACAGGGAAAAAAGGATCCTGGGGAAAAGGGATTCCAGGGAAAAGGGATCCCAGGATGGCTGGGAAGGCTCTGGGGTTGCTGGATTGGGATCCTGGAGCTCATCCCGTTCCTTTTTCCCCGTGGGCTCTCCCAGCTGTCCTGAAATCCCTGTTATTGGTTAAATTCCCTGGAATTCCGTGAATTCCCGCTGCCTCGGGAGTGGGCTGGGAATGTTGGGAATGCCGGGGGCTCTTCCCAGGATTGGCCTGGGAGTGAGGGGAGGGAAAAGGGGGGGAATCCCCCAAACCCCCCCTGGATCCCGCACGGCCCAGGGTGGGAATTCTGCCTGGGCTTGGCACGGGGGCTCCCAGTCCAACCCAGTACATCCCAATCCAACCCAGTACATCCCAATCCGACCCAGTACATCCCAGTCCAACCCAGTACATCCCAGTCCAACCCAGTACATCCCAGTCCAACCCAGTACATCCCAATCCAACCCAGTACATCCCAGTCCAACCCAGTACATCCCAGTCCAACCCACTGGTGCGCAGTCCCTAGAGCTCCAGTACAGCCCAGGCCATCCCAGTCACCCCAATCCATCCCATTAACCCCAGTCCATCCCAGTCCATCCCAGTAACCCCAGTCCGTCCCAGTAACCCCAGTCCATCCCAGTAACCCCAGTCCATCCCAGGAATCCCAGTCTGTCCCAGTCCATCCCAGTAACCCCAGTCTGTCCCAGTAACCCGAGTCCCCCAGACCATCCCAGTCCATCCCAGTAACCCCAGTCTGTCCCAGTCCATCCCAGTAAGCCCAGTCTGTCCCAGTCCACCCCAGTAACCCCAGTCTATCCCAGTCTGTCCCAGTAACCCCAGTCTATCCCAGTCTGTCCCAGTAACCCCAGTCTGTCCCAGTCCATCCCAGTAACCCCAGACCATCCCAGTCCATCCCAGGAATCCCAGTCTGTCCCAGTCCATCCCAGTAACCCCAGTCTGTCCCAGTCCACCCCAGGAATCCCAGTCCACCCCAGTCTGTCCCAGTAACCCCAGTCTATCCCAGTCTGTCCCAGTAACCCTAGTCTATCCCAGTCTGTCCCAGTAACCCCAGTCTGTCCCAGTCCACCCCAGTAACCCCAGTCCATCCCAGGAATCCCAGTCCATCCCAGTAACCCCAGTCTGTCCCAGTCCACCCCAGTAAGCCCAGTCTGCCCGCAGGGATGTTGTCGCACCAGCTGAAGCAGCACGTGATCGACGGGGAGAAAACCATCATCCAGAACCCCTCGGACCAGCAGAAGTGAGCGGCGGCAAAAACGGGGGGCAGGGGCAAAAAATTGGGGTGAAAATGGAGGGGTTGGGGTGAGAAATGAGATCAGGGTGAGAAATGGGGGGGCTTGGGGGGCAAAAATGGGGCTCAGGGTGAGAAATAGGGGGTCAGGGGCAAAAATTTGGGGTCAGGGGTAAAAATTGGGGAGTCGGGGGCAAAAATGGGGCTCAGGGTGAGAAATGGGGGATCAGGGGCAAACATTGGGGAGTCAAGGGCAAAAATGGGGCTTGGGGGGGGCAAAACCAGGGGTTAGGGTGAGAAATTGGGGGGGTCAGGGGCAAAAATTGGGGTGAAAATGGTGGGGTTGGGGTGAGTATTGAGATCAGGGTGAGAAATGGGTTTGGGGAGAAATGGGGGGTCAGGGGGAAAATGAGATCAGGGTGAAAAATGGGGTTCAGGGGCAAAAATTGGGAAAATGGGGGTGTTGGAGTGAGAAATTAGATCAGGGTGAGAAATGGGGGGTCAGGGGCAAAAATGGGGGGGCTTGGGGGGCAAAAATGGGGCTCAGGGTGAGAAATGGGGGGTTCAAGGACAAAAATTTGGGGTCAGGGCTAAAAATTGGGGAGTCGGGGGCAAAAATGGGGCTTGGGGGGCAAAAATGGGGCTCAGGGTGAGAAATAGGGGGTCAGGGGCAAAAATTTGGGGTCAGGGGTAAAAATTGGGGAGTCGGGAGCAAAAATGGGGCTTGGGGGGCAAAAATGGGGCTCAGGGTGAGAAATAGGGGGTCAGGGGCAAAAATTTGGGGTCAGGGGTAAAAATTGGGGAGTTGGGGGCAGAAATGGGGTTCAGGGTGAGAAATGGGGGATCAGGGGCAAAAATTGGGGGGAAAATGGGGGAGTTGGGGTGAG
This sequence comes from Anomalospiza imberbis, assembly GCF_031753505.1. NCBI lineage: Eukaryota > Metazoa > Chordata > Aves > Passeriformes > Viduidae > Anomalospiza > Anomalospiza imberbis. The sequence continues at coordinate 7,388,875 of NC_089702.1, forward strand.
AAATGGGGTCAGGGGGAAATGGGGGATCAGGGTCAAAAATTTGGGAAAAAATTGGGGGCTAGGGGGAAGATGAGGGGGTTGGGATGAGGAATGAGATCAGGGTGAGAAATTGGGCCAGGAAAAAATGGGGGATCCGGGTGAGAAATGGGGGGGTGGGATGAGAAGTTGGGGGTCAGGGGATAAAGAGGGGATTGAGGTGAAAAAATGGGGGTCAGTGTGAGAAATGGGGATGAGGGGAAAAATGGGGGGGTCGGGGTGAGAAATGGGGTTGGGGAAGAAATTGGGGTTGGGGGAGAAATGGGGGGGTCGGGGTGAGAAATGGGGTCAGGGGAAAAAATTGGGGTCAGAGTGAGAAATGGGATCGGGGGAAAATGGGGAAGTCAGAGTGAGAAATTGGGGGTTAAGGTGAGAAATGGGGTTGGGATGAGAATTGGGGGGTCGGGGTGAGAAATGGGATCGGGGGAAAATGGGATCGGGGGAAAATGGGGGGTCAGGGGCAAAAATTGAGGGTTTGGGGGAAAATGTAGGGGTCAGGGGGAGAAATAGGGTCAGGGTGAGAAATGGGGAGTCAGGGGGAAAATGGGATTGGGGGGAAAATGGGGGAGTCAGGAGTAAAAATTGAGGGTTTGGGGGAAAATGTAGGGGTCAGGGGGAGAAATGGGATCGGGGTGAGAAATGGGATCAGGGTGAGAAATGGGGAGTCAGGGAAAATGGGATCAGGAGGAAAAATGGGGGAGTCGGGATGAGAAATGGGGGCTCTTGGGAAGGAGGAGTTTCCAGGAATGTTTTGAGTTTCCAGGAATGCTTTGGATCTCCTGGAAGGTTTTGGGTTCCCTGGAAGTTTTCCCTGGAAGGTTGTGAATTTCCAGGAATGTTTCTGGGCTTCCTGGAAGCTTTTCCCTTCAGGAATTCCCAGATTTTCCTGCCTCCCCAACCCCTTTCCCCCCAGGAAGGACCACGAAAAAGCCGAATTCGAGGTGCACGAAGTCTACGCCGTCGACGTCCTCGTCAGCAGCGGCGAGGGAAAGGTCAGCCCATCCCTCATAAATCCCAGGAATTCCCAGCCTGGATGGCTCCAGCGGCTCCCCAGATTCTGGGAATTCCCTGGGAATGTTTTCCAGGCCAAGGACGCGGGGCAGAGAACCACGATTTACAAGCGGGACCCCTCCAAGCAGTACGGGCTGAAGATGAAAACCTCGCGCGCCTTCTTCAGCGAGGTGGAGCGGCGCTTCGACACCATGCCCTTCACCCTCCGGTAATCCCGGGAATTGTGCCCGGGATGGGGCTGGGATTCCACCTGGGATACCTGGACAGGGCTGGAATTCCACCTGGGATACCTGGATAGGGCTGGAATTCCATGTGGGATACCTGGATAGGGCTGGACAGGGCTGGGGTTCCACGTGGGATACCTGGATGGTGTGGAATTCCACGTGGGATACCTGGATAGGGCTGGAATTCCAGGGATTTGAGCTTTTGAGGTGGAGTGGTGCTTCGACACCATGCCCTTCACCCTCCGGTAATCCTGGGAATTCTGTCTGGGATAGGGCTGGGATTCCACCTGGGATTCCACCTGGGATACCTGGATGGGGCCGGAATTCCACCTGGGATACCTGGACAGGGCTGGGGTTCCACCTGGGATACCTGGACAGGGCTGGAATTCCACCTGGGATACCTGGATAGGGCCGGAATTCCACCTGGGATACCTGCATGGGGCTGGAATTCCAGGGATTTGAGCTTTCCTCAGTGAGGCGGAGCAGAGCTTTGACACCATGCCCTTCACCCTCCGGTAATCCCGGGAATTCTGTCTGGGATAGGGCTGGGATTCCACCTGGGATACCTGGATGGGGCCGGAATTCCACCTGGGATACCTGGATAGGGCTGGGGTTCCACCTGGGATACCTGGATAGGGCCGGGATTCCACCTGGGATACCTGCATGGGGCTGGAATTCCAGGGATTTGAGCTTTCCTCAGTGAGGTGGAGCGGTGCTTTGACACCATGCCCTTCACCCTCCGGTAATCCCGGGAATTCTGTCTGGGATAGGGCTGGGATTCCACCTGGGATACCTGGATATGGTTGGGATGCCACTTGGGATACCTGCATGGGGCTGGTGTACCTGGATAGGGCTGGGATTCCACCTGGGATACCTGGACAGGGCTGGAATGGCAGGGATTGGAGCCTTTGCCCGGCAGGTGTGTGTAGGTGTTGGCGCACGATTGAGCTCAGGTGTGTCCAGCTGTGCTGCCAGGTGTGCCCCGGTGCTCTCAGGTGTGCTCCCAGGTGCACTCAGGTGTGCCCCGGTGCTCTCAGGTGTGCTCCCAGGTGTGATCTCAGGTGTGCTCTCAGGTGTGCTCTCAGATGTGCCCAGGTGCACTCAGGTGTGCCCAGGTGTGCTCTCAGATGTGCCCAGGTGTGCTCTCAGGTGTGCTCTCAGATGTGCCCAGCTGCTCTCAGGTGTGCTCTCAGATGTGCCCAGGTGCACTCAGGTGTGCTCTCAGATGTGCCCAGGTGCTCTCAGATGTGCCCAGGTGCTCTCAGGTGTGCTCTCAGGTGCTCTCAGGTGTGCTCCCAGGTGCACTCTCAGATGTGCCCAGGTGCTCTCAGGTGTGCACTCAGGTGTGCTCTCAGGTGTGCTCTCAGGTGTGCTCCCAGGTGCTCTCAGATGTGCCCAGGTGTGCTCCCAGGTGCTCTCAGGTGTGCTCTCAGATGTGCCCAGGTGCTCTCAGGTGTGCTCTCAGATGTGCCCAGGTGCACTCAGATGTGCTCCCAGGTGCACTCAGATGTGCCCAGGTGCACTCAGATGTGCCCAGGTGCTCTCAGGTGTGCTCCCAGGTGCTCTCTCAGGTGTGCTCCCAGGTGCTCTCAGGTGTGCTCCCAGGTGCACTCAGGTGTGCTCTCAGATGTGCCCAGGTGCTCTCAGGTGTGCTCTCAGATGTGCCCAGGTGCTCTCAGGTGTGCTCTCAGATGTGCCCAGGTGCACTCAGATGTGCTCCCAGGTGCACTCAGATGTGCCCAGGTGCACTCAGATGTGCCCAGGTGCTCTCAGGTGTGCTCCCAGGTGCTCTCTCAGGTGTGCTCCCAGGTGCTCTCAGGTGTGCTCCCAGGTGCACTCAGGTGTGCTCCCAGGTGCTCTCAGGTGTGCACTCAGGTGTGCTCTCAGGTGCTCTCAGGTGTGCTCTCAGATGTGCCCAGGTGCTCTCAGGTGTGCTCCCAGGTGTGCACTCAGGTGCGGTGTCCCCTCAGGGCGCTGGAGGACGAGAAGAAGGCGCGCATGGGGGTGGTGGAGTGCGCCAAGCACGAGCTGCTGCAGCCCTTCAACGTCCTCTACGAGAAGGAAGGTGAGACCTGGGGGGACAGGTGGGGACACCTGGGGGAACAGGGGGGACAAGGAAAGGGACACGCGGGGACAGGGGGGACAGAGGGGAGGGGACAGGTGGGACCTGGGACAGGTGAGGGGACAGGGAAGGGACAGGTGAGGGGACAGGTGGGACCTGGGACAGGTGAGGGGACAGGGAAGGGACAGGTGAGGGGACAGGTGGGACCTGGGACAGGTGAGGGGACAGGTGGGACCTGGGGACAGGGAAGGGACAGGTGGGACCTGGGGACAGGGAAGGGACAGGTGAGGGACAGGTGAGGGGACAGGTGGGACCTGGGACAGGTGGGACCTGGGACAGGTGGGGCCTGGGACAGGTGAGGGGACAGGTGGGACCTGGGACAGGTGAGGGGACAGGTGGGACCTGGGGACAGGGAAGGGACAGGTGAGGGACAGGTGAGGGGACAGGTGGGACCTGGGACAGGTGGGACCTGGGGACAATGGGGGACGGATCCAGGTGAGTTCGGAGCTGCAGAGCAGGGATTGCAGGTCCTGGCTCTGGGAGGTGCAGCCCTACAGGTCCTAGCAGGGTTGACCTGTTGTCCCCGCAGGTCCTGGCAGGGCTGTAGCTCAAGGTTAACCCCTTTTATCCCCAGCTGCTCAGGGTTTTGGCAGGGCCATAGCTCAGGGTCATTCCCAGGTCCTGGCAGGGCTGTAGCTCAGGGTCATTCCCAGGTCCTGGCAGGGCTGTAGCTCAGGGTCATTCCCAGGTCCTAGCAGGGCTGTAGCTCAAGGTTAACCCCTTTAGCCCCAGTTGCTCAGGGTCCTGGCAGGGCTGTAGCTCAGGGTCATTCCCAGGTCCTGGCAGGGCTGTAGCTCAGGTTGACCTCTTTATCCCCAGCTGCTCAGGGTTAGCTCACAGGTCCTGGCAGGGCTGTAGCTCAGGTTAACCCCTTTAGCCCCAGTTGCTCAGGGTCACCCCCAGGTCCTAGCAGGGCTGTAGCTCAAGGTTAACCCCTTTTATCCCCAGCTGCTCAGGGTCCTGGCAGGGCTGTAGCTCAGGGTCATTCCCAGGTCCTGGCAGGGCTGTAGCTCAGGGTATTCCCAGGTCCTGGCAGGGCTGTAGCTCAGGTTAACCCCTCTGTCCCCAGTTGCTCAGGGTCACCCCCAGGTCCTGGCAGGGCTGTAGCTCAGAGTATTCCCAGGTCCTGGCAGGGCTGTAGCTCAGGGTCATTCCCAGATCCTGGCAGGGCTGTAGCTCAGAGTATTCCCAGGTCCTGGCAGGGCTGTAGCTCAGGGTCATTCCCAGGTCCTGGCAGGGCTGTAGCTCAGGTTGACCTCTTTATCCCCAGCTGCTCAGGGTTAGCTCACAGGTCCTGGCAGGGCTGTAGCTCAGGTTAACCCCTTTAGCCCCAGTTGCTCAGGGTCACCCCCAGGTCCTGGCAGGGCTGTAGCTCAGGGTATTCCCAGGTCCTGGCAGGGCTGTAGCTCAGAGTATTCCCAGGTCCTGGCAGGGCTGTAGCTCAGGGTCATTCCCAGGTCCTGGCAGGGCTGTAGCTCAGGGTCACCCCCCAGGTCCTGGCAGGGCTGTAGCTCAGGGTATTCCCAGGTCCTGGCAGGGCAGTAGCTCAGGGTCATTCCCAGGTCCTGGCAGGGCTGTAGCTCAGGTTAACCCCTCTGTCCCCAGTAGCTCAGAGTATTCCCAGGTCCTGGCAGGGCTGTAGCTCAGAGTATTCCCAGGTCCTGGCAGGGCTGTAGCTTAGGTTAACCCCTCTGTCCCCAGTTGCTCAGGGTCACCCCCAGGTCCTGGCAGGGCAGTAGCTCAGAGTATTCCCAGGTCCTGGCAGGGCTGTAGCTCAGGTTAACCCCTCTGTGCCCACAGGGGAGTTCGTGGCCCAGTTCAAGTTCACGGTGCTGCTGATGCCCAACGGCCCCATGAGGATCACGAGCGGCCCCTTCGAGCCCGAGCTCTACAAATCCGACCTGGAGGTGCAGGACGGGGAGCTCAAGGTTGGTTCATCGTTAATATTCATCATTAATCATGGTAATATGCAAATTAAGTATCCGTGTAAACGTAAAGTTAATTTGTTTCTGTTTCCCTATAAAATATTCATAGGAAAAATGAATATTTTATTAATACCTATTCTTACCTATTTAGTGGTTTTGTTACTTAGGTTGTTTTTTAATAGTTATGTTTTTGTTTATAATAGTTATATTATTTTAAAATTTTACCTATTTAGTGTTTTTATTAATTATATTGGTTTTAAATAGTTATATTTTCTTGGAAAATAAAATAGAAGGTGTGTTTATAATAGTTACTGTTATTAATAGATTAATTGCTAATCTATATGAAGTAATTTTTATATATATAATTAAAAATATTTATATATAACAAATATAAAATAGCAGTAAACATGCATAAATAAAATTTATAGAATAAAAAATTTAATAAATTTATACACTTACTAATATAAAGACATTAATTATATAGTTGATGAATAGCCTGTATTAATTAGGTTATATATTTATATGAATAGATATATAAATGCAGATTATATAGTCTAATTAAAATGTAAAGATAGAAGCAGTACATTTGTATCTATGTATGACATGTTAATTTATATATTGTAGAGTAAAATAGTCACAATTTCATATTAATTGAATATTAATAACTGGAATAATAATGGAAATATTGATAATTAAAATGTGAACAATTGAAGTATTGTTATTAAGCACTTAATATATAATATTTACTAATTGAAAGGTTAATAAAAGTTTTTTTTAATTAAATTAATAGAGAATTAAATAATAAAATTATTATTTGTGAGTTATTTATTATTAGTTTATCACTAGCTTATTAATAAATTAAAAATTAATTTAAAATAATAAATAAAAGCTAATTAATAAAGCAGCACCTCCCCAGGGTCACCTGTGCTTGCTCCCATGGAGGGGAGATGAAGGAAAGGGAACCAAAATGACCCAAATTCCCGTTATCCCAAAAACCACCAGGATCTTTTCCCCCCTCCTCACCCTTCCCTCCCTTCCAGGCCCTTCTACAAAGCTCCGCCAGCCGGAAGACCCAGAAAAAGAAGAAAAAGAAGGTAAAATTGGGCACTTTTTGTGTTGGGAATTCCCAGATCCGCAATCTCGGGGTGTTCCCATGGGAAAGACCCCGAAAAATCCCTGGATTTGTCCCCACAGGCTTCTAAAAATGCTGAAAACGCCACCACGGGGGAGACGGCGGAGGAGAACGAGGCCGGCGACTGAGAGCCCTTGGAGTTCTCAAATCGCCCCTTTTCTCCCCCAAAAAAAAAAAAAAAACCAGAAAAACAAAATTCCATCTGGAAACGAAAGAATCTGGCACCGGTGTTGGTCCAGGCAGTCTGGAATTCCCACAGAATCCAAACAGCTCCCGTCGACTTTGCCAAGGAGGGAGGAATCTCTCGGCCACTTCAGACTTCAAAACGAAAAAAAAATAAAAAAAGAATGAAAACACCCCAGAAAGAGTAGCAAAAAAAAAAAAATTTAATAAAAATTAGGTGTGAAAGTCGCTATTAAATCCTTAATATTCCCCATGTTTGGAGAGGTGAATCTGGAAAATCCAGGGAGAGGGAGCGGAGGGAGCTGCTGATTCCTTCCTCCTCCTCCTCCTCCTGCTGCCTTTTTTTTTTTATTTGTTAATTTTCCCCTTTGGAAATTTTCACCAAAAAAAAAAAACCCAAAAACCAAGTGATTCCACCCAGAAAAGTGCCCTGTGCGAGCAATCCGGGATTTTGTCTTTTCCACTCTTGGGATTGTACTTTAAAAATTGGGAAAGAAACCAAATTTTAAGTTCCCCCCACCCACCAGGAGCCTTTTCTGCCTCTGCCTTGATTTATGGGATTTCAAAAAAATCGCTATTTTTTAACACAAACTGGTTTTTAAAATGATCCAAACCTTCGGGAAGCTGCCGACATTCCGGCCTTGCGGAGCTGAATTCCCTAAAATCCCGGGTTTGGGTGTTTTTTATCCTTCCCAATATCCCCGGGAGCACATTCCACCTTTTCCCGTGAGCCGGAGGATAATTTATTTTTTTCACTTTTTCCCTCAGGATTCTTTGCTAATTTTGGGGGGAAAAACAACAACAACAACAAAAAAAAAAAATCCCACCAGAATTCCTCAGGGGAGAGGTGAGGGAAGCGCTGATCCGGGATAGGCCCGAGCCAAGGGGTATCGCTCTTTTATAGTCAATTTTTTACAAAAAAAACACATAAAAACGAGAAAAAAAAGCCGATTAAACGCCGTCAGTTGAATGTTTGAGGTTTTTTTTTTCTTTGCCGATACCCCTGGTTCCTTTTTCCCCCCACCCCGACCTTCAATTTTTTGGGAATTCTGATTCCCGCCTTACCCAACATTCCCGGGCGTTCTCCGTAGGCCGCGGTGCTTCCTCGTCGAAATCCGAATTTTCCACCCCGAAAAAACACAAAAAAAACTCCACACGTGCAAATGTTACCAAAGTCAAATAAAAGAGAATAAACGATGCGATATTGGATTTTATTCCGGGTTTTTATCTCCGTCTTTCTCTGGGGATTTGGGATTGTGGAACCCGCCTGGGCCTGACTGGGTTTGGGGTTGGAAATGGGATTTTTCTGGGGAAAATTCTCATTTTTGAGGGAAAAACGCTGATTTTTGAAGGGAAAACGCTGATTTTTGAGGAGAAGATGCTCATTTTTGAGGAGAAGATGCTCATTTTTCAGGGAAAATAGTAATTTTTGAGGGAAAAACCCTAATTTTTGAGGGAAAAACCCTAATTTTTGAGGGAAAAACACTATTTTTTGAGGGGAAAACCCTAATTTCTGAGGCGAAAATGCTCATTTTTGAGGGAAAAATATTAATGATAGGAAAAGTCTCATTTGTGAGGGGAAAATGCTCATTTTTTGAAGGAAAAATACCGATTTTTGTGGGGAAAATTCTCATTTTTGAGGGAAAAACGCTGATTTTTGAAGGGAAATCGCTGATTTTGGAGGAGAAGATGCTCATTTTTCAGGGAAAATAGTAATTTTTGAGGGAAAAACACTAATTTTTGAGGGAAAAACCCTTTTTTTTGAGGGGAAAACCCTAATTTCTGAGGCGAAAATGCTCATTTTTGAGGGACAAATATTAATGATAGGAAAAGTCTCATTTGTGAGGGGAAAATGCTCATTTTTTGAAGGAAAAATACCGATTTTTGTGGGGAAAATTCTCATTTTTGAGGGAAAAACGCTGATTTTTGAAGGGAAAACTGCTCATTTTCGAGGGTAAAATGGTCGTTTATGAGGGGAAAATGCTCATTTTTGAGGGAAAAATCTTTTTTGAAGGAAAAATACTAATTTTTGAGGGGAAAACTGGCTTTGAAAGGAAAAAATGTATCAATTCAAGGGAAAACACTCATTTTTGAGGAGAAAATATTCATTTTTGAGGGGAAAATACAGATTTTTGAGGGGCAGTGCCCGTTTGTGAGGTGAAAATGCTCCTTTTTGAAGGAAAATCTTTTTTGAAGGAAAAATAATTTTTGAGAGGAAATTGCTCATTTTTGAGGGGAAAAACTTGCTTTGAAGGGAAAAATAAATCAATTTGACAGAAAATGTTCATTTTTGAGGCGAAAATACTCATTTTTGAGGGGAAAAAGCTCTTTTTTGAAGGAAAAATATTAATTTTTGAGGGGAAAATGCTCATTTTTGAGGGGAAAACTCACTTTGAAAGGGAAAAATAAATTAATTTGAGGGAAAACACTCATTTTTAAGGGGAAACCCCCATCCCACTTCTAAGGGAAAACCCTCATTTTAAGGAAAATCCCCTCGTTTTAATGGAAAAAACCTGATTTTGAGGGGAAAACTCCCTCACTTTGAAGAGAAAAAAAACTGATTTTGAGGGGAAAATGTAAAATTGATGGGAAGAGCTCATTTTGAGGGGAAAACCCCCTCATTTTGAAGTGAAAAAAAAAATTTACATTTTGAGGTAGAAATATTCCTCATTTTAAGGGAAAAAGCCCTCATTTTGAGGGGAAAAGCCCCTTTTTGAGGAAAAAAACCTTATTTTGAAGGGAAAAAAACAAATTTTGAGGGGAAAACCCCCACATTTTGAGGGAAAATAAATGTTGAGGGTAAAAACTCGTTTTGAGGTAAACTCCCCACATTTTGCAGGAGTAAAAAAATCTCATTGTGAGGGGAAAAAAAAAACTCTTTTTAAGGGAAAAAAATCCAAACTTTAGGCTTTTAAATCAGTATTCCGCCTGGAGACAGGAGCCAAAGCTCTCCCAGTCCTCAGCAAGGATTTAAAAACTGCCGAGACTCGCCGGAGGTTTATTTAATTTTCTATTTTGTATCTTTCATGCTAGAATATAAAAATATTTTATATTTTTACTTGTAAGAGAAGTCTCCGGAGGGTCTTGGGGATGCAACATCAATCCCGTTGAAGCCTTGCGTAAGCGGAAATTGCCGGGGGAAAAAAAATCTATTTTTTTAAATTATTTTTTTATTTTTATTGTTTTTTATTCCAAATAAATTGGAGGTGGGGAGGGACCGAACCCCGCGGCGGCGCAAAATGGCGGCCGGCCGCCGGACTACAACTCCCATGATGCTCAAGGAGCGAGGAACTACACTTCCCGTCGTGCCTCTTGCAGTGGTGGGCGTGGCCTGAGCGCTTCCCTATAAATAGGCCCCACCGGAGGGCGCGCGCCCCTCTCGGCTGCCGCCATCTTGGTGCCTTCACCGGTCGCCGCCTCCATCCGCCGCCATCCGCCTCCATCCGCCGCCCCCCGCCCGCCGGGACTGAGCGGGGCTCCGCCGAACCGCCATGAGGGCTAAGGTGAGCGGCGGGGGGCGGCGCGGGCGCTTCCGATGGCGCCTCAGTAATGGCCGGGCCTGGATGGGGGGGGCCTGGAGGAGCCTCCGAGGTGGGGAGGGGGGTCCTGGTGAGGGGAGCCGGGGAACGAGAGGGGGTCCCGGGCTTAGAGAACGGGGGGTTCCGGTGAGGGGGAACGGGAGGGGATCCCTGGGTTAGAGAACGGGGTTTCCTGGTGAGGGGAACCGGGGAACGAGAGGGGATCCCTGGGTTAGAGAACGGGGGGTTCCGGTGAGGGAGAACGGGAGGGGATCCCTGGGTTAGAGAACGGGGGGTCCTGGTGAGGGGAACCGGGGAACGAGAGGGGGTCCCGGGGTTAGAGAACGGGGGGTTCCGGCGAGGGGAACCGGGGAACGAGAGGGGGTCCCTGGGTTAGAGAACGGGGGGTTCCGGTGAGGGGAACCGGGGAACGAGAGGGGGTCCCTGGGTTAGAGAACGGAGGGATCCTGGTGAGGGGAACCGGGGAACGAGAGGGGGTCCCGAGGTTAGAGAACGGGGGGTTCCGGTGACAATGAACGAGAGGGGGTCCCGAGGTTAGAGAACGGGGGGTCCCCGTGAGGGGCTGGGTGGTTCCTGGGGGTGTCTTTGCTGGGAGGAGTGTGGGGGAAACTGGGAGTACTGGGAAAGAGAAGCCAGTGTGGGACTGGGGGACCTGGAGGCACCGGGGGAGCTGAACCAGTCTGGGACTGGGGCAGTGAGAGACAAACCAGTCTGGGACTGGGAGAACCAAACCCATGTGGTACTGAGAGAGCCAAGTCCACACTGGGACTGGGGGCACTGGGAGAGAAACCAGTGTGGGACTGGGGGCACTGGGAGAGAAACCAGTGTGGGACTGGGGGCACTGGGAGAGAGAAACCAGTGTGGGACTGGGGTTACTGGGAGAGCCAAACCAGTGTGGGACTGGGGGCACTGGGAGAGAGAAACCAGTGTGGGACTGGGGGCACTGGGAGAGAGAAACCAGTGTGGGACTGGGGTTACTGGGGAGCCAAACCAGTGTGGGACTGGGGGCACTGGGAGAGAAACCAGTGTGGGACTGGGGTTACTGGGAAGCCAAACCAGTATGGGACTGGGGCCACGGAGGGAAATAAACCAGTACGGGACTGGGTGAACTGGTGGCACTGAAGGAAATAAACCAGTGTGGGACTGGGGACACTGGTGGGGACTGGGAGAGTGAAAACAGTGTGGGACTGGGAGCACTGGTGGCACTGGGGGGCACTGGGAGCACAGGTGGGCACTGGTTGTACTGGGAACACTGGTGGGCACTGGGAGCACAGGTGGGGACTGGGAGCACTGGTTGTACTGAGAATATTGGGAGCACTGGGGGGCACTGGTTGTACTGGGAGCACTGGGGGGCACTGGTTGTACTGGGAGCACTGGGGGGCACTGGGGGCACAGGTGGGCACTGGGAGCACTGGTTGTACTGGGAGCACTGGGGGGCACTGGTTGTACTGGGAGCACTGGGGGGCACTGGGGGCACAGGTGGGCACTGGGAGCACTGGTTGTACTGGGAGCACTGGGGGGCACTGGTTGTACTGGGAGCACTGGGGGGCACTGGGGGCACAGGTGGGCACTGGGAGCACTGGTTGTACTGGGAATATTGGGAGCACTGGTGGGCACTGGTTGTACTGGGGGCACTGGGAGCACAGGTGGGGACTGGGAGCACTGGTTGTACTGGGAATATTGGGAGCACTGGTGGGCACTGGGGGGCACTGGTTGTACTGGGAGCACTGGTGGGGACTGGGAGCACAGGTGGGCACTGGGAGCACTGGTTGTACTGGGAATATTGGGAGCACTGGTGGGCACTGGTTGTACTGGGGGCACTGGGAGCACTGGGATCTGACCCCGCCGCTCTCCCTCTCTCTCCCGCAGTGGCGCAAGAAGCGAATGCGCAGGTACGTGAGTGAGTGAGAGAGACCCCCGGGGCTCGGGCCGGCCCCGCCGCACCGGGAGGGGCCGCGGGGGCTCCCGGTGCCCTCCCGGCCCGCGGCGTTCCCGGTGCCCTCCATTCCCCGGGGGTTTCGGGGCGTTCCCGGTGCCCTCCCGGCCCGGGGCTTCCGGGGGGTGACGCCGCCGCCGCCGCTCTGTCCCCAGGCTGAAGCGCAAGAGGAGGAAGATGAGGCAGAGGTCCAAGTAACCGCCCCCAGCGGGGACACGGCCCGGTGACGCCCCCCGGTGCTGGCCCGGTGCCGCGGGGCGGTCCCGTTCTTTGCTTTGCGGCGGCCGCCGTGCCGTGAATAAAAGTTGGTTGTTGCTAACACGGTGTGGGGGCTCTGCCGGTAACGGGGGAGGGGGCTCTGGGGGCGGGGCACCAGCGCGGAGGTCCCGCCGGTAACGGGGCTGGGGGGCGGAACTGGGAATCCCCCGGTAACGGGGCTGGGACCGGGAGGTCTTCTAGGAACAGGAGACGGTCAGAACCGGGAGGTTCTCTTCAGTGAGGCTGGGGAGGGGTACGGGGAATCGTCCGGTAACGGGGCAGATGGGTGGGACCGGGGGTGGGAATTCTCCGGTAACGGGGCAGGTGAGCGGGACGAGGGCGGTGGTTCCTCCGATAACGGGACGCGTGGGCTGGAGCGGGGTGAGAAATCCCCCGGTAACGGTGCCGCGGGCAGAGAGCGGGCTCAGTCCGAGCCAACCGGCACCGGGATGTTCCGGGATCGCCCACGCGGAGCCCGGCGCGACAGCGGCTCCCGCCGATGACGTCACGGTGACGCAGTTCCGGCGCGCCGCGCGCTCCCGGCGCCGTGCGGATCCTTCCGGGCCGCCCCGGAAGCGGCGCCGAGCGGGTCCCGCCCGCCGCCGGCACCGGCCGCGCGTTGGTGGCGCCGGAGGCCCCGCGGGGAGGCCGCGAGCCGGTGAGTGCGGGGCCGGGCCGCGCCGCCCCGGGGGAGGCCGCGCTCCGTCAGCCCCGCCGGTGGCGGAGCGGCTCCGTGCCCGTCCCGGGGCGGCCGCGGGGCCGTCACGGGGCGCGGGTAACGCAGCGCGGAGCTCGTGGAGCGGCCGCAGGGGAGGCGCCGGGGTTCCCCCCGCGGTTCGGCGGCGCCGGCGGGCACCGGGGCTGGCGGGGGCTCCCCGGCCGTGCTGCCCCGGCACCGGCACCGCCGCGGCGCCGGGACCCCGCGGCGGGTGTTCCCCCGGGCCGGGGTCGCTCCCGTCCCTCCCTCCGTGCCCGGGGCGGGTGTTCCCCCCTCCGTCCGCCCTCGGTACCGGGGGCGCTCCGGGTCCGTCCCTCTCCCCGTGCCCGGTGCCCCGGGGTCGGTGTTTTCTCCTCCCTGCCGCTACCGGCGTCTGTCCCAGTCCCTGCCTCATTGCCCCGTGCCCCGGGGGGGCCGTTTCTGCCCTTCCCACCGGTACCGGGGCACTCCCGGTCCCTCCCTCGGTGCCCGGGGCTGGGTGAATCCCTCTCCCCCCGGCCCGGGGTCACCCCATCCCTCCTGCACTCCTCCTCCTCCGGTCCTGGCATCACTCCCGGTCCCTCCCTCGGTGCCCGGTGCCCCGGGCTGGGTGTAGAGCCCTTCCCCATCAGCACCGGGCTCACTCCCGGTCCCTTCTCGCCCCGTCCCTCCCTCCCGGTGCCCCGGGATGCGACTTCCCCCATTCCCTGTCCTCCATTCCCGCTCACTTCCCTCCCTCACCCCGTTCTTCCTTCCTCCTCCGGTGACCTCTCCCCGTTCCCACATTCCCGGTGCCCCTCCCTCCCTTCTCCGGTGACCCCTCTCGGGGTGGGAGTCCCCCCATTCCCGGTGCCCCTCCCCCACCCTGTCCCTCCCTCCTCTCCCGGTGCCCCGGGTGGGATTTCCCTCATTCCCAGTGCTCCTCCCTCACCCTGTCCCTCCCTCCCCCACCCGCCGGTGACCCCTCCCGGTGCCCCGGGGTGGGAGTCCCCCCGTTCCTGCTCTCTCCTTCCCTCCCTCACCCCGTCCCTCCCTCCTCCGGTGACCCCTCCTGGCTGGGACCCCTCCCGGTACCCTGGGGTGGGAGTCCCCCCGTTCCTGCTCTCTCCCTCCCGGTGCCCCGGGGTGGGATTTCTCCCATTCCCTGTCCCCCATTCCCGCTCTGTCCCTCCCTCACCCCGTCCCTCCCTCCCCGCCAGCCGCCGCCCCTCCCTCGAAGATGCCGGACCGCGACGGCCGCGACGGCTACGCCAACAACGGCGGCAGCGGGGGACGAGGCGGGCGCCGGCGCCGACGACATCTGCCGCGACTTCCTCCGCAACGTCTGCAAGCGCGGCAAGCGCTGCCGCTTCCGGCACCCCGACATCTCCGAGGTGACCAACCTGGGCGTGCGCAAGAACGAGTTCATCTTCTGCCACGACTTCCAGAACAAGGAGTGCGTGCGCCTCAACTGCCGCTTCATCCACGGCACCAAGGAGGACGAGGACTGCTACAAGAAGACGGGCGAGCTGCCGCCGCGCCTGCGCCAGAAAGTGGCCGCCGGGCTGGGGCTGTCGCCCGCCGACCTCCCCAACAGCAAGGAGGAGGTGCCCATCTGCCGGGACTTCCTCAAGGGCGACTGCCAGCGCGGCGCCAAGTGCAAGTTCCAGCACCTGCAGCGGGACTACGAGTACGAGGCGCGGGGCCGCGAGCAGGGGCTGGGCCCCGGCGGGCGCCGCTACGAGCCCTACGACGGCCTCTACGACCCCGACGAGCCGGTGCTGAAGCGGCGGCGGGCCGAGGGGCTCTACGAGAGCTACGAGTACGGCTTCGCCAGCCCGCGGGCCGTGGAGTACCGGCTGCTGGAGGAGGAGAACGTGCTGCTGCGGAAGCGCGTGGAGGACCTCAAGAAGCAGGTGAACAACCTGCTGGCCACCAACGAGGTGCTGCTGGAGCAGAACGCGCAGTTCCGCAACCAGGCCAAGGTGATGACGCTCAGCTCCACGGCCACGGCCACCGAGCAGACTCTGGCACCCACGGTGGGGACGGTGACCAACTACAACCACAGCATCGCGCAGACGCACACCACGCTCAGCAGCCAGGCCCTGCAGCCCCGCCCCGTCACCCAGCAGGATTTGGTGGCCCCGGCCGGCGCCCAGGCCGCCCCTCCGGCCAACGCCGCGCCCCCCATGAACCCCGAGATCGCGCCGCTGTCGGCGGCCCTGGCGCAGACCATCGCCCAGGGCATGGCGCCGCCGCCCGTCTCCATGGCGCCCGTGGCTGTGTCGGTGGCGCCGGTGGCCGTGTCCATGGCGCAGCCGCTCGGCGGCATCACCATGAGCCACGCCACCACGCCCATGGTCACCTACCCCATCGCCTCGCAGAGCATGAGGATAACGGCCATGCCCCACTGACCCCCCCACACCGGGGCAGCCACTGGGACCCCGCCCCGCCCGGCTGAGCCCGGGGGCGCGGTGGGACACGGACGGACACACGGACACTGTGCGTGCTGCGTGTGGGATGCCCTCCCGGCGCCGGAGCCCCGGGATGGACTGAGCGCCGGGGCGGAGTCCCGGGGGTGGCGCCGGGGCTCCCGGTGCCCTGTCGTGTTTTCGGCTATTAAAACAAAAAACCCAAACCCACTCGGGCCCGGCTGTCCCGGTAACGCCGGGGAACGGGGCGGGGGGGACACCGGGACGGGGACACGTGACAGGGCCACGCCCTTCGCCGAGACCACGCCCATATCGTAAATAAGGGGCGTGTCCCCGGGGGCGTGGCCAAGAGTTGGCGGACGGTCAATGAGTGACGCGTGGGGGCGTGGCCAGGATCTGGCTGGCGCCCAATGGGCGGTGCGTGTGTGCGGAGGGGGCGTGCCCTGGGCTGTGCCGCTCAGCCAATGAGCTCCGCGTGCGTGCGTGGGGCGTGGCCGGGGCGGTGCCGCGGCGGAGGAGCGGGACCGGAGCGGGAGCGATGGAGCGGCGGAGCGGGCCCGGGCTGGCGGTTCTGGGCGCCTTGGGCCGGCGGCTGCTCTGGGCGCTGCCCGCTTACGCCGCGGGGCTGCTGGGGCTGGGCGCGGGCGCCGTCGTGCTCGCTCTCGCGCTCTACGCGGGCTGGCGGCGGCGGCGGCGCGCCCGGGAGCGCGGGATGCGCGCGGCCGAGCGCCTGCAGCGCGACGAAGAAGCGGCCGTGCGCGCCGCCGCCGCCGGGCTGGGCGCGGCCCGCGGGGAGCTGCCGGCCTGGGTAAGCGGGTGCTCGGGGGCCCCGCAGCGCCGTTATCGCCCGCGGGAAGGGCTCGGGGAAAGCCCGGGCGGGGTCCCCGCACCGGGCACCGCCTCCCCCCTCGGCGGGACCTGCGGGCTTTGGGAAGCGCAGCCGCCCCCGGTGGGACCTCCGGGCTGGGCGCTGCGTCCTCCCCGGGCCCCCTGAGGCTCCCCCGGCTCCGCTGCGCTGCGGGCACCGCTTGAGTTCCCCGCACCCCCGGCGGGTCCCGGTTCTCTGCTCCGCTGTGGGCCCCGCTTGGCGCCCCTGGGGACCCCCCCCGCACCCCCCGGGCTTCGCTGCCGCACCTGCCTGGATTCCCCGCCCGGCGGGATCCCCGGGGAGCCCCGACAACCGCTGCGCGTCCGCGGGGCCCCGCCGCACCGAGCCCCGCTGGAGTTGTCCCCGTCAGGGGGACCCCGAGGCACCGCACGGTCCCCGGTGGCACCCCAGGGCTGTGCCGTGCATCCCGCACCGGCCCCGCTGCGGGACCCCCGGGATCCCCGGTCCGGGTCCCTTCTCTCTGCACCGCAGCCCCCGCTGGGGACTCCCGGGGACTCCCGGGACCCCCAGAGCCCCCCGGGCATCTCCGGGCCCCGCTGCCGGCTCCGCTCGGTGCTGCTCTCCGGCCGTTCCTTGGGTTTCCCGGTCGGGCGGGGCCGCACCGAGCCCCACTCGGAGCTGGCGGCCGTGCGGGAGCCCCGGGGCCGGGATCGCCGCCCCACCGGGACCCCCCCCGTGGCCGCCCCCCGCTGCCCCCGGGCGGGGTCCCCGCGCTCCGTTGCCCGCAGCGAGGGGACGGCCCCGGTGCCGCCCGGGCCTTCCGGCAGTGCCGTGACTCACCGGGCCCGGGGGGGGCCGTTTCCTGCCCGGCCGAGGGGGGGCCGGGACGCCCCTCCCCGCGGTGTCGGAAGGGTCCGGACCCCCTTTCCCGGGACTTCCCCCCACCGGGACCCCGCTTTGGGGACCCCCGGGAACGGGCAGGTGTTGGGGGGTGACGGGGTGGCAGAGGGAGGTTGGGGAAACTGAGGCACGGGGCCGGGAGGGGCCGTGTCCCCGGTGGTCCCGGGCGGCTGCCCCGGGCTCAGAGCCCCCCCCCTGTCCCCCAGGTCAGCTTCCCGGATGTGGAGCGGGCGGAATGGCTCAACAAGGTGAGGCGTCCGTGTGTCCGGCCCGCGCCGCGCCCTGCGCCGCCTCCCGCCGCTCCCGCATCCCTGCGACGTCCTTCCATCCCTCCCTCCGGCATCCCTCCCTCTCTCCTTCGTCCCTCCCTCCCTCCATCCCTCCGGCATCCTTCCTTCCCTCCCTCCCTCCTGGTCTCTTTCCATCCCTCCCTCCTCCATCCCTCCTGCTTCTCTGCTTCATCCCTCCTGTGTCCATCCCTCCCTCCTCCATCTCTCCTTCATCCTTCCTTCCCTCCCTCCCACATCCCTCCAGCATCCGTCCCCCCTTCCTGGTCTCTTTCCAACCCTCCCTCCTCCATCCCTCCTGCTTCTCTGCTTCATCCCTCCCTCTTCCATCTCTCCCTCCTGTGTCCATCCCTCCCTCTTCCATCCCTCCTCCATCCTTCCTTCCCTCCCTCCCGCATCCCTCCAGCATCCATCCCTCCCTCCTGGTCTCTTTCCATCCCACCTTCCTCCATCCCTCCTGTGTCCCTCCCTCCCTCCTCCATCCCTCCCTCCTGTGTCCCTCCCTCCTGGTCTCTTTCCATCCCTCCCTCCTCCCTCTCTCTCCATCTCTCATCCCTCCCTCCCTCCCTGCATCCTTCTGTCCATCTCTGCCTCTGTCCCTCCCTCCATTCCCTCTGTCCATCCCTCCATTCCCTCTGTCCATCCCTCCATCCCCAGTGCCCACCCAGTGTCCATCCCTCCATTCCCCATGCCCCCACCGTGTCCATCTGTCTGTCCCCCGTGTCCGTCTGTCCCTTGTGTCCATGCCTCCATCCCCTGTGTCCATCCGTCTGTCCCCAGTGCCCCCCCTCATGTCTGTCCACCCATCTCCCGTGTCCGTCTGTCCGCCCCCCGTGTCCATCCTTCCAAGCCCCGTGTCCGTCTGTCCATCCCCATGCCCATCCCTCCCTCCCCTGTGTCCATCCCCGCCATCCCCCATGTCCGTCTGTCTCTCCCCCGTGTCCATCCGTCCGTGCCGAGTCCGTGTGTCCGTCTGTCCGGCAGGTGCTGGCGCAGGCCTGGCCGTTCCTGGGGCAGTTCCTGGAGAAGCTGCTGCAGGAGAGCGTGGCCCCGGCCATCCGCGCCTCCAGCGCCCACCTGCAGACCTTCACCTTCACCAGGGTGGACGTGGGCCAGAAGGTGACCCCCAAAACCCCCCCAGGACCCCCAAAATCCCCCAAACTCCCCCCGATCCCCGGGGACCCCCCAAAACCCCCCAATCCCCGGGGACCCCCCAAAACCCCCCCAAATCCTCCCATACTGCCCTTATCCCCCCAGGACCCCCAAAATCCCCTCCGATCTCCCGGGGACCCCCAAAATCCCCCCAAAACCCCCCCCCGATCCCCCGGGACCCCCCCAAAACCCCCGCCAATCCTCTCATACTGCCCTAATCCCCCCCAGGACCCCCAAAATCCCCTCTAACCCCCCCCCCCCGATCTCCCAGGACCCCCAAAAGCCTCCCAGATCCACGCAGGACCCCCTAAATCCCCCCTAACCTCTCCCAGGACCCCCTAAACGCCCCCAGGACCCCCTAAATCCCCCCTAATCTCTCCCAGGACCCCCCTAAATACCCCCTAAACCCCATCAGACCCCCCCACGACCCCCTAAATCCCCCCCTAAATCCCTCTCAGGACCCTCTAAACCCCCCCAGACCCCCCCATGTGGGCACCCCCCCCCCCACTGCTGGCAGTGGCTGGGGGGGTCCAGGGGGTCCCCACCTGGTGATTTTGGGGGTCTGGGGGGGGTCCAAGGGGGTCCCCACCTTCACCCATCACCCACCCTGTGCGCCCCCCCCCCCCCAAAAATCCCAACCCGACCCCCCCACAGCCCCTCCGTGTCCTGGGGGTCCGAGCCCACCCTGGAACTCACAACAAGCAAATCCTGCTGGACCTCAACATCAGGTGAGTGACCTGGGGGGAAGGAGGGGGGGGGGTCTCTGCTGCCCCCCCCCCGCGCTGGGGAGGGGTCCGGGGGGGTCGTGGTGACGCCCCCCCCCCCCCCATTTTTGTCCCCTCAGCTACGTGGGCGACGTCCAGATCGACGTGGAGGTGAAGAAGTTCTTCTGCAAGGCGGGGGTGAAGGGGATGCAGGTGAGGGTGGGGGGGGGATTTTGGGGGGTGGGGGTGGTCCTGGGGTAGGGGGGGGTCACAGCTCCTCCTGACCCCACCCCCCTCACCCCCAGCTCCACGGGATGCTCCGGGTCATCCTGGAGCCCCTCCTGGGGGAGGCGCCCATCGTGGGGGCGCTCACCATGTTCTTCATCCGCCGCCCGGTGAGTTCGGCACCGGGACCCCCCCCACCCGAGAAAAGGAACGGGAACCCCCCCCCCCCCTAAAAAAAAAAGGAACGGAACCCCCCCCAGGGATACAGCAGGGGTGCCCTCCCCCCCCCAAAACCTCTCCCCAGGACACCCAGGGGTCTTCCCCCCTAAAAAGGACCAGAACCCCCCCAGCACACACCGGGGGTGCCCCCCCTCCCCAAAAAAGGGACCCCAGACCGGCCAGCACACACCAGGGGTGTCCCCCCCCAAAAAAGGGACCCCCAGACCCCCCCAGCACACACCGGAGGTGCCCCCCCTCCCCAAAAAGGGACCCCAGACCCCCCCAGCACACACCGGGCCTGCCCCCCCTAAAACCCAGACCTTGAATCCCCCCCAGGACGCACGCCGGTCCTCTCCCCCCAAAAAGGGACCCCAGAACCCCCCCAAAATTGGACCCCACATCCCCCAGCACACGACGAGGATCCCCCCCAAAAAAAGGGACCCCAGACCCCCCCCCCCCGAAAAGGACCCCAGACCCCCTCGGGAGGGGGGGGAGGGTGCCCCCCTCCTCTGACCCCACCCCATTCCAGACGCTGGACATCAACTGGACAGGGATGACCAACCTGCTGGACATCCCCGGGCTCAGGTGAGCCCCACCCTGGTTCGGGGCCCCCCCGGGACCACCCCCCCGGGCCCCCCCTGACCCTCTGCCCCCCCCCCCAGCTCCATGTCGGACACGCTGATCATGGACAGCATCGCCTCCTACCTGGTGCTGCCCAACCGGCTCCTGGTGCCGCTGCTGCCCGACCTGCCCGAGGCCGCGCGGCTCCGCTGGCCCCTGCCGCGGGTGAGGCTGCCCGGGGGGGTCCCCGGGGGGCTCCTGACCCCCCCATTTTCCTCTGCTCACCCCCCCCCCATTTTCCCCTTCTGACGCTGCCCCATTTTCCCCTTTTCCCACCCCCATTTCCCCCTTCTGACCCCCTCTTTTCCCCTTCTGACCCCCCCATTTCCCCCTTCTTCCCCTCTTTTTCCTCCCTTCCCTCTCCCTTCCTTTTCCCCTTTTCCCCCCTCCTTTTCCCATTTTCCCCCTTCTTTTCCCATTTTCCCCCTTCTTTTCCCCTTCCCCCCCCCCATTTTCCCCTTCTGACCCCCCCCATTTTCCTCTTCCTCCCCTGTTTTTCCTCCCTTCCCTTCCCTTCCCCCCTTTTCCCCTTTCCCTTATCATGTCCCTCCTCTGTCCCCCCCGGTGACCCCTTTGTCCCCCCCATGTCACCAGGGCGTGGTGCGGGTGACCCTGCAGGCTGTGTCCCCCCCCAGTGACCCCTGCTGACCCCGCTGTCCCCTCGGTGTCCCCCCGTGTCCCCAGGGCGTGGTGCGGGTGACGCTGGTGGCCGTGTCCCCCTGCAGTGACCCCTGGTGACCCTGCTGTCCCCTCGGTGTCCCCCATCTCCCCAGGGCGTGGTGCGGGTGACACTGGTGGCCGTGTCCCCTTGCAGTGACCCCTGGTGACCCCGCTGTCCCCAGGGCATGGTGCGGGTGACCCTGGTGGCCGTGTCCCCCTGCAGTGACCCCTGGTGACCCCGCTATCCCCCCCGTGTCCCCAGGGCGTGGTGCGGGTGACACTGGTGGCCGTGTCCCCCTGCAGTGACCCCTGGTGACCCCGCTATCCCCCCCGTGTCCCCAGGGCGTGGTGCGGGTGACCCTGGTGGCCGTGTCCCCCTGCAGTGACCCCTGGTGACCCCGCTATCCCCCCTGTGTCCCCAGGGCGTGGTGCGGGTGACACTGGTGGCCGTGTCCCTGTGCAGTGACCCCTCCCAGTGCCTTGTCCCCCCCGGTGACCCCTGTGTCCCCCGTGTCCCCAGGGCGTGGTGCAGGTGACGCTAGTGGCCGTGTCCCTGTGCAGTGACCCCTGGTGACCCCTGTGTCCCCCGTGTCCCCAGGGCGTGGTGCGGGTGACACTGGTGGCCGTGTCCCCTTGCAGTGACCCCTGGTGACCCCCGCTGTCCCCAGGGCGTGGTGCGGGTGACGCTGGTGGCCGTGTCCCCGTGCAGTGACCCCTGGTGACCCCTGTGTCCCCCGTGTCCCTAGGGCATGGTGCAGGTGACACTGGTGGCCGTGTCCCCGTGCAGTGACCCCTGGTGACCCCTGGTGACCCCTGTGTCCCCAGGGCGTGGTGCGGGTGACGCTGGTGGCCATGTCCCCGTGCAGTGACCCCCTCCCAGTGCCTTGTCCCCCCCGGTGACCCCTGTGTCCCCCGTGTCCCCAGGGCGTGGTGCGGGTGACACTGGTGGCCGTGTCCCCGTGCAGTGACCCCTCCCAGTGCCTTGTCCCCCCCGGTGACCCCTGTGTCCCCCGTGTCCCCAGGGCGTGGTGCGGGTGACGCTGGTGGCCGTGTCCCCCTGCAGTGACCCCTCCCAGTGCCTTGTCCCCCCCCGGTGACCCCTGTGTCCCCCGTGTCCCCAGGGCGTGGTGCGGGTGACGCTGGTGGCCGCGCGGGCGCTGCGCTGCAAGGACCGCTTCATGGGCGGGCTCCTGCAGGGCCGCTCGGACCCGTACGCGGTGCTGCGCGTGGGGACACAGGCGGCCAGCAGCCGCGTCATCGGCGACAACAACGACCCCCGCTGGGACGAGGTGTACGAGGTGAGGGGGGACAGAGGGACAGAGGGATGGACAGAGGGACAGAGGGGAATGGAGTGATGGACAGACGGACGGACAGTGGGGACAGAGGGACAGACAGTGGGGGTGGACAGTGGGGACAGGGGGATGGACAGAGGGGCAGTGGGGACAGAGGGACAGACAGTGGGGACAGGGGGATGGACAGAGGGAATGGAGGGATGGACCAGGGATGGACAGAGGGACAGACAGTGGGGGTGGACAGTGGGGACAGGGGGATGGACAGAGGGACAGTGGGGACAGAGGGACAGACAGTGGGGACAGGGGGATGGACAGAGGGAATGGAGGGATGGACACAGGGATGGACAGAGGGAATGGAGGGATGGACAGAGGGACGGACAGTGGGGACAGGGGGATGGACAGAGGGGCAGTGGGGACAGAGGGACAGACAGTGGGGACAGGGGGATGGACAGAGGGACAGACAGTGGGGACAGGGAGATGGACAGAGGGACAATGGGGACAGAGGGACAGACAGTGGGGACAGGGGGATGGACAGAGGGAATGGAGGGATGGACACAGGGATGGACAGGGGGATGGACACAGGGATGGACAGGGGGATGGACAGTGGGGGTGGGCAGTGGGGACAGGGGGATGGACAGAGGGAATGGAGGGATGGACACAGGGATGGAGGGAAGGAGAGAGGGGAATGGACAGAGGGACGGACAGAGGGAGGGAGAGAGGAATAGACAGAGGGAATGGAGGGATGGACAGGGGGATGGACAGTGGGGTGTGAGGGATGGATACTGGGAATGGAGGTATGGACAGAGGGATGGACACTGGGATTTGAGGGATGGACACTGGGATTTGAGGGATGGACGGTGGGGATGGAAGGATGGAAGGATGGACATGGGATGGACAGAAGGCTGCAGGGAGCGAGGGAAGGAGGGAGGGCTGCAGGGAGAGGGGGACCTGCAGAGTCCCCCCATGTCCTCCTCCCTGGCACTCGGAGTGTCCCCAGCGGGGCCGTGGGGACAGGGACACCCCGACCCCCCCGGGTGGCACACGGGGACCCCCCAGCCGCCGCTGTCCCCCCCAGTTCATGGTGCACGAGGTGCCGGGCCAGGAGCTGGAGGTGGAGCTGTTCGACAAAGACCCCGACAAGGACGATCTCCTGGGCAGGTGAGGGGGGCCCCGCACCCCGAATTTGGGGAGGGGGGCTGCTCCCCACTCCCCCCAAACCCACCCCCTCCCCAAATTCCCGGTGTTTCCCACCCCAGGATGAAGCTGGACCTCGGGGAGGTGCTCAAAGCACGGGTGATGGAGGAGGTGGGTGCTGGGGGCAGGGGGGACGGACGGGGCGGGGTTTGGGGTGCGGGGGGGGGGTCGCGCTGACGCCCCCTCCCCCCAGTGGTTCCCGCTGCAGGAGGGGGGGCAGGGCCGGCTCCACCTGCGCCTGGAATGGCTCTCGCTGCTCTCCGACGCCTCCAAGCTGGACCAGGTCAGTGCCGGGAGGATTTGGGGGTTCAGCTGTGCTGGCAGAGGGGGGGGTCCTGCCCCATCCGACCCCCCCCCCCCCTTTTTGGCGCGGCCCCCCTCCCCTAGGTTTTGGAAAGGAACCGGACAATCGTGGCCAAACCCGACCCCCCCTCCGCCGCCATCCTGGTCGTGTACCTGGACAGGGCTGAGGGGCTGCCCGTGAGTCTGGGGGGGTTTGGGGGGGTGGTCCTGGGCACTGCCCGGGGGGGGGGGGGGGGTTCAGAGGTGGGGGGGGACCCCCCCTGACCCCCCGTTTTTGCACAGGTAAGGAAGCCAGGCAAGGAGCCCAACCCCGTGGTTCAGGTGTCGGTGCAGGACGTCACGAGGGAGAGCAAGGTGGGAGAGGGTCGGGGGGGGGGGGGGGTTGGGGGGTTTTTGGGGGGGTTTTGGGGGGCACGGAGTGGGGGGGGTCTGACCTGAGTCCCCCCCCCAAGGTGGTCTGCAACACCTCGGCCCCCGTCTGGGAAGACGCTTTCCGCTTCTTCCTGCACGACCCCCGGAACCAGGACGTGGATTTCCAGGTGAGACCCCAAAACCCTGGCTCTGTGTCCCGCTGGTTCCCCAGGATCCCCCAGATCCCCCCAAATCCCCACTCCTGTCTCCTCCCCAAACCCTCCAAA
>NC_089702.1:7413572-7515375 GCF_031753505.1 Anomalospiza imberbis
CCACCGGGAAGCCCACCACATGGGAACCCCCACCACCCCGCCCCTTTCCCCATCTCCCACTCTTCCCCCACTTTTGCCCTTTCCCTCCACATTTCCCCCCTTCCTCCCCTTCCCCTCTTTTTCCCCTTTCTTCCCCAACTTTCCCCTCTTTCCCCCCATTTCCCCCCTTTTCCCCTCTTTTTTCCCCCTTTTCCCCTCTTTATTTCCCCCCTTTTCCCACTTTTTCCCCACTTTTGCCCTTTCCCCCCACATTTCCCCCCTTCCTCCCTTCCCCCCTTTTTCCCCCTTTCTTCCCCAACTTTCCCCCTCTTTCTTCCCCCATTTCCCCCTTTTCCCCTCTTTTTTCCCCCTTTTTCCCCTCTTTTTTCCCCCCTTTTCCCACTTTTTCCCCACTTTTGCCCTTTCCCTCCCACATTTCCCCCCCTTCCTCCCTTCCCCCCTTTTTCCCATTCTTCCCCACCTTTCCCCCCCCTTTCCCCCCTTTTCCCCTCTTTTTTCCCCCTTTTCCCCTCTTTTTTCCCCCCTTTTCCCACTCTTTCCCCACTTTTTGCCCTTTCCCCCCCACATTTCCCCCCCCTTCCTCCCTTCCCCCTCTTTTCCCCTTTCTTCCCCGCCTTTCCCCCTCTTTCTCCCCCCATTTCCCCCCTTTTCCCCTCTTTTTTCCCCCTTTTCCCCTCTTTTTTCCCCCTTTTCCCCTCTTTTTTCCCCCCTTTCCCCCCCCTTTTCCCCCTCTTTCCCCACTTTTGCCCTTTTGCCCCCACTTTTCCCCCTTCCCCACCCCCTTTTCCCCACTTTTTCCCCCCCTTTTCCCCTCTTTTTTCCCCCTTTCCCCCCCCTTTTCCCCCTCTTTCCCCACTTTTGCCCTTTTGCCCCCACTTTTCCCCCCTTCCCCACCCCCTTTCCCCCACTTTTTCCCCCAATTTCCCCCCTCACTCCTCCCCTACCCCTCCGTATTTCCCCCTGCCCCCTTCCCCTCTCCCCCCCGCCGTGTCCCCGCAGTGTCCCCGCAGTGTCCCCGCAGTGTCCCCGCAGTGTCCCCGCTGTCCCCGCAGGTGAAGGACGACCCCCGCCAGGCCCCTCTGGGCTCGCTGTCGCTGCCGCTGTCGCGACTCCTGGAGTCGCCGTCGCTGTCGCTGGCCGAGCCCTTCCCGCTGCAGCGCTCGGGGCCGGGGGCGCGCCTGCACCTCCAGCTGGTGCTGCGGGTGAGGAGGGGGCTCGGGGGGGGTCCCGGGGGAAGGAAGGGGGGGTTTGGGGGGTCTTGCTGACCCCCACCATCCCCCCAGGTGCTGTTCCCGGAGCCCCCGAGCCCGGTGAGGCCACCCCGGGACAAGCGGAGCCCCCCAAAAGTGACATCGAGGGACCCCCCCCAAGACCGAGCCGGGCCAGCCCCGACGCCCGGTTCGGCACCGAGGTGGGGAGGGGTCCTGGGGGAGTCCCGAGGGGGTCCTGGGGGTCAAGGTGGGGGTCCCGAGGGGGTCTTGGGGGGGTCCTGGGGGCCAGGGTGGGAGTCCTGGGGGGATGTTGGGGGGTCCTGGGGGTCCTGGGGGGGTCCTGAGGGTGAGGATGGGGGTCCTGGGGGGGTCCCGAGGGTCAAGGTGGGGGTCCCGAGGGGGTCTTGGGGGGGTCCTGGGAGCCAGGGTGTGAGTCCTGGGGGGTTCTGGGGGGGTCCTGAGGGTGAGGATGGGGTCCTGGGGGGGTCCTGGGGGCCAGGGGGGGAGTCCTGGGGGGATCTTGGGGGGTTCTGGGGGGGTCCTGAGGGTGAGGATGGGGGTCCTGGGGGGGGGTCGGGAGGGGTCCTGGGGGTCAAGATGGGGGTCCCGAGGGGGTCTTGGGGGGGTCCTGGGGGCCAGGGTGGGAGTCCTGGGGGGATTTTGGGGGGTTCTGGGGGGGTCCTGAGGGTGAGGATGGGGGTCCTGGGGGGGGGTCGGGAGGGGTCCTGGGGTCAAGATGGGGGTCCCGAGGGGGTCTTGGGGGGTCCTGGGGGCCAGGGTGGGAGTCCTGGGGGGGTCCTGAGGGGGTTTTGAGGGGGTCCTGGGGGGTTCTGGGGGGGTCCTGAGGGTGAGGATGGGGGTCCTGGGGGGGGTCGGGAGGGGTCCTGGGGTCAAGATGGGGGTCCCGAGGGGGTCTTGGGGGGGTCCTGGGGGCCAGGGTAGGAGTCCTGGGGGGATGTTGGGGGGTCCTGGGGGGTTCTGGGGGGGTCCTGAGGGTGAGGATGGGGGTCCTGGGGGGGGGTCGGGAGGGGTCCTGGGGTCAAGATGGGGGTCCCGAGGGGGTCTTGGGGGGTCCTGGGGGCCAGGGTGGGAGTCCTGGGGGGTCCTGGGGGGTTCTGGGGGGGTCCTGAGGGTGAGGATGGGGGTCCTGGGGGGGGTCGGGAGAGGTCCTGGGGTCAAGATGGGGGTCCCGAGGGGGTCTTGGGGGGGTCCTGGGGGCCAGGGTAGGAGTCCTGGGGGGATGTTGGGGGTCCTGGGGGATCCTGGGGGGTCCTGGGGGTTCTGGGGGGGTCCTGAGGGTGAGGATGGGAGTCCTGGGGGGGTCCCGAGGGGGTCTTGGGGGGGGCCTGGGGGCCAGGGTAGGAGTCCTGGGGGGATCCTGGGGGGTCCTGAGGGGGTTTTGAGGGGGTCCTGGGGGGTTCTGGGGGATCCTGAGGGTGAGGATGGGGGTCCTGGGGGGGGGTCGGGAGAGGTCCTGGGGTCAAGACGGGGGTCTTGGGGGGGTCCTGGGGGGGTCTGGAGGGGTCCCGGGGGTAAGGATGGGGGTCTTGGGAGTCAGGATGGGGTCCCGGGGGGGTTCTGGGGGGTTGAGGGGGGTCAGGATGGGGCTCCTGGGGGGGGGGGGGTCTTTGGGGGTCCTGGGGAAGTCTTGAGGGGTCCTGGGGGGGTCCCGAGGGGTCCTGGGCAGTCGGGAGCAGTCCTGGGGGTCAGGATGGGTGTCCTGGGGGTCTTGGGGGGCTCTGGGGGGGGTCAGGATGGGGCTCAGGGTCTGGGGGGTGTTTTGGGGAGTCTTGGGAAACTGAGGCACGGTCCCGGTGGTCCTGGGAGTGTCCGGGGGCGTCGGTGGCCCCCCGGTGTTCCCGGCGGGGTCCCGGGGGTGTCTCGGTGTTCGTGGTGGTCCCGCGGGGGTTTTGGGGGGGGGTCCCAGGGGATTTCAGGGCTGTCAGTGGCCCCCTGGCCGCTCCCGGTGGTCCCGGTGGTCCTGGGCTGGGGTCCCGGGGGGGTTCAGGGGGTCCCGGTGGTCCCGGGGGGGTTCAGGGGTTTCCGGGGCTGTCAGTGGCCCCTTGGCAGCTCCCGGTGGTCCCGGGGGCGCTCTGGGGGGTCCCGAGGGGGTTCAGGGGTGCCCGAGGATGTCCGGGAGCGTTGGTCGCCCCCCGGCATCTCCCGGTGGTCCCGGGGAGTTCCGGTGGTCCCGGGGGGGTTCGGGGGGGGGTCCCGGGGGGGTTCAGGGGTTTCCGGGGCTGTCAGTGGCCCCTTGGCAGCTCCCGGTGGTCCCGGGGGGTTCAGGGGTGCCCGAGGATGTCCGGGAGTCTTGGTCGCCCCCCAGCATCTCCCGGTGGTCCCGGGGAGTTCAGGGGGTCCCGGGGGGGGGTTCCGGGGGTTCCGGTGGTCCCGGGGGGGTTCGGGGGGGTCCCGGGGGGGTTCAGGGGTGCCCGAGGATGTCCGGGAGCGTTGGTCGCCCCCCGGCATCTCCCGGTGGTCCCGGGGGGTTCAGGGGTGCCCGAGGATGTCCGGGAGCGTTGGTCGCCCCCCGGCATCTCCCGGTGGTCCCGGGGGGTTCAGGGGTGCCCGAGGATGTCCGGGAGCGTTGGTCGCCCCCCGGCATCTCCCGGTGGTCCCGGGGAGTTGAGGGGGTCCCGGGGGGGTTCGGGGGGTTCCGGTGGTCCCGGGGGGGTTCGGGGGGGATCCCGGGGGGGTTCACGGGTTTCCGGGGCTGTCAGTGGCCCCCCGGCAGCTCCCGGTGGTCCCGGGGGGGTTCGGGGGGGGTGCCCGGGGCCGTCGGTCGCCCCCCGGCAGCTCCCGGTGGCCCCGCGTGCAGCGCGTGCTGCGGATCCACCTGCTGGAGGCGGAGGATTTGGTGGCCAAGGACCAGCGGCTCGGGGGGCTCGTGCGGGGCCGCTCGGACCCCTACGCCAAGGTCCGCGCGGGCGGGAGGAGCTTCCGCAGCCGCGTGGTGCGCGAGGAGCTGAACCCGCGCTGGAACGAGAGCTACGAGGTACCGGGAAACTGAGGCACGGCGGGGGGGGGGGGGCTGAGGTACCGGGAAACTGAGGAACGGCGGGGGGGGGGGGGCTGAGGTACCGGGAAACTGAGGAACGGCGGGGGGGGGGGGGCTGAGGTACCGGGAAACTGAGGCACGGCACGGCGAGGGGGGCGGCTGAGGTACCGGGAAACTGAGGAACGGCATGGGGGGGGGCTGAGGTACCGGGAAACTGAGGAACGGCATGGGGGGGGGCTGAGGTACCGGGAAACTGAGGCAGGGCGTGGGGGGGGGGGGCTGAGGTACCGGGAAACTGAGGCACGGCGGGGGGTGGGGGGCTGAGGTACCGGGAAACTGAGGCACGGCACGGAGAAACTGAGGGACGGGGAAACTGAGGCACGGCACGGCGAGGGGGGCGGCTGAGGTACCGGGAAACTGAGGCACGGCACGGGGAGGAAACTGAGGCACGGCAGGGGAAAAGGGGCAGGGCACGGGGGGGAAACTGAGGCACGGCACGGAGAAACTGAGGGACGGGGGGAACTGAAGTACCGGGAAACTGAGGCACGGCACGGGGAAATGAGGGACGGGGAAACTGAGGCACGGCAAGGGGGGGGAAACTGAGGGACAGGGAAACTGAGGCACGGGTGTGGTTCTGGAACGGGAAACTGAGGCACGGCGGGTAAACTGAGGTACCGGGAAACTGAGGTACCGGGAAACTGAGGCATGGGAGGAGGAACTGAGGGAAAGGGGAAACTGAGGCACAGTGAAACTGAGGCACAGCAGGGAAACTGAGGCACAGGGGGTGCTCAGGGGGTCCTGGAAGGGGAAACCGAGGCACGGCAGGGAAACCGAGGCACAGGGGGGGGGCTCAGGGGGTCCTGGAAGGGGAAACCGAGGCACGGCAGGGAAACCGAGGCACAGAGGGGGCTCGGTTGGAAGGGGAAACCGAGGCATGGGAGGATTCTGGAAGGGGAAATTGAGGCACGGGGGGGGGAGGGGGGGGGGGAAACTGAGGCACAGGACGGTTCTGGAAGGGGGAAATTGAGGCGCAGCAGGGAAACTGAGGCAGGGGGAAACTGAGGCACGGTAAGATCGTTGAACACGAAGGATCAATAATTTGAATTTGGCCCCCAGGTGATCGTGGACGACGTCCCGGGGCAGGACGTGGAGTTCGAGCTCTTCGACAAGGACGTGGACAAGGACGATTTCCTGGGCCGGTGGGAATCTGGGGGGGGCGGGTGAATTTTGGGGAGATTCGGGGCGATTTTGGGCTCGAAAAAGATTTTGGGGGGGGGTCTGAGGAGAATTTGGGGGGGTCAAGAGGGGCTTTGGGGGGGTTTGGGGAGGGTTTGGGGGGTTTTTGGGGCGGGGTTGGAGGATTTTGGGGGTGCTTTGGGGGATTTTGGGGGATTTTTGGGAGGTTTTGGG
Organism: Anomalospiza imberbis; assembly: GCF_031753505.1. Classification (NCBI taxonomy): domain Eukaryota; kingdom Metazoa; phylum Chordata; class Aves; order Passeriformes; family Viduidae; genus Anomalospiza; species Anomalospiza imberbis. Next base: position 7,419,192 of record NC_089702.1, read on the forward strand.
AGCTTGGGGTGGGTTTTTTGGGGAGATTTTGGGGGGATTTTAGGGGATTTGGGGGGTTTGGGGTGGGTTTTGGGGGATTTTGGGGGGTTTTGGGGAGTTTGGGGTGGGTTTTTGGGGATTTTGGGGAATTTGGGGAGTTTGGGGGGGCTTTGGGGGATTTCGGGGGTTTTTGGGGGGTTTTGGGGGGATTTTGGGGAGTTTGGGGGGGGCTTTGGGGGATTTCGGGGGTTTTTGGGGGGTTTTGGGGGATTTTGGGGAGTTTGGGGGGGCTTTGGGGGATTTTGGGGATTTTTGGGGGGTTTTGGGTGGGTTTTTTGGGGAGATTTTGGGGGGATTTTGGGGGATTTGGGGGGTTTGGGGTGGGTTTTTGGGGGACTTTGGGGAGTTTGGGGTGGGTCTTTGGGGGATTTTGGGGGGTTTTGGGGAGTTTGGGGTGGGTTTTTGGGGTGGGATTTTGGGGGGTTTTGGGAGTTTGGGGTGGGTTTTTGGGGGATTTTGGGGGGTTTTGGGGAGTTTGGGGAGTTTGGGATGGGTTTTTTGGGGGGATTTTGGGGGATTTTGGGGGGTTTTGGGGTGTTTGGGGTGGGTTTTTGTGGGGAGTTTGGGGGACTTTGGGGGGTTTTGGGAGTTTGGGGTGGGTTTTTGGGGGATTTTGGGGGATTTTGGAGAGTTTGAGGTTTGGGGTGGGTTTTTGGGGGGGTTTGGGGGGTTTGGGGTGGGTTTTTGGGGATTTTGGGGGGTTTTGGGGAGTTTGGGGTGGGTTTTGGGGGGGATTTTCGGGGATTTTGGGGGGTTTTGGGGAGTTTGGGTGGGGTTTTGGGGGAGGTTTGGGGATTTTTGGGGGGTTTTGGGGGGTTTGGGGTGGGTTTTTTGGGGGATTTTGGGGGATTTTGGGGGGTCTCACCCCGTTCCCCCCCAGGTGCAAGGTGCCCCTGAGGAGGGTCCTGAGCGGCCGCGTCCTGGACGAGGTGGGGGAGGGGCTGGGGGGGGGGGTCACCGAGGGGGGGGGTCTCACCCGGGGGGGGGGGGGGTTATCGGGGGGTGGGGGTCTCACCGATGGGGGGGGGTCACGAAGTGAGGGGGAGTCCCAGGGATGGGGGGGGGTCCCAGCAAGGTGGGTCTCACCTGGGAGGGGTTTAAAAAGGGGGGGGGTCTTACCTTGGGAGGGTCTCAGGAGGGTGGGGGGGGTCTCACGGATTGGGGGGGGCTCACTGAGGGGGGGGTCTCCCAGAGTGGGGGGGGTCTCACTGAGGGGGGGTCCCCAAAGTGGGGGGGGGTCTCACAGAGGGGGGGTCTCCCAAAGTGGGGGTCTCACGGAGGGGGGGTCTCCCAAAGTGGGGGGGGGTCTCCCAAAGTGGGGGGGGTCTCACAGAGGGGGGGTCTCCCAAAGGGGGGGGGTCTCCCAAAGTGGGGGGGGTCTCACTGAGGGGGGGTCTCCCAAAGTGGGGGGGGTCTCACTGAGGGGGGGTCTCCCAAAGTGGGGGGTCTCACAGAGGGGGGGGGGTCTCACGGAGGGGGGGTCTCCCGAAGTGGGGGGGGTCTCACGGAGGGGGGGGGGTCTCACGGAGGGGGGGTCTCCCGAAGTGGGGGGGGTCTCACGGAGGGGGGGTCTCCCGAAGTGGGGGGGGTCTCACGGAGGGGGGGTCTCCCGAATTGGGGGGTCTCACAGAGGGGGGGTCTCCCGAAGGGGGGGGTCTCACGCGGCTCCCCCGCAGTGGCTGCCGCTGCAGGACGTGCGCTCGGGCCGGCTCCACGTGCGCCTGGAGAGCCTGGAGCCGCGGGCGAGCCCCGCCCTGCTCGAGCAGGTACCGACCCCAACCCCATCCCACAGACCCCAACCCCATCCCACAGACCCCAAACCCATCCTAGAGACCCCAAATCCATCCTAGAGGCCCCACATCCCCATCCCACAGACCCCAACCCCATCCTAGAGACCCCAACCCCATCCCACAGACCCCAAATCCATCCTAAAGACCCCAACCCCATCCCACAGACCCCAGACCCATCCTAGAGAACCCAACCCCATCCCAGAGACCCCAAATCCATCCTAGAGACCCCACATCCCCATCCCACAGACCCCAACCCCATCCTAGAGACCCCAACCCCATCCCACAGACCCCAAATCCATCCTAAAGACCCCAACCCCATCCCACAGACCCCAACCCCATCCCAGAGACCCCAAATCCCCTTCCAGGGACCCCAAACCCATCCCACAGACCCCAAACCCATCCACAGACCCCCAAACCCATCCCACAGACCCCAAACGTATCCTACAGACCCCAAACCCATCCCACAGACCCCAAACCCATCCCACAGACCCCAACCCCATTCTAGAGACCCCACATCCCCATCCCACAGACCCCAAACCCATCCCACAGACCCCAAACCCATCTTAGAGACCCCACATCCCCATCTCACAGACCCCAACCCCATCCCACAGACCCCAAATCCCCTTCCAGGGACCCCAAACCCATCCCACAGACCCCAAACCCATCCCACAGACCCCAACCCCATCCTAGAGACCCCACATCCCCATCCCACAGACCCCAAACCCATCCCACAGACCCCACATCCCCATCCCACAGACCCCAAACCCATCCCACAGACCCCAAACCTATCCCATAGACCCCAAATCCCCTTCCAGGGACCCCAAACCCATCCTAGAGACCCCAACCCCATCCTGGAGACCCCAACCCCATCCCACAGACCCCAAACCCATCCCACAGACCTAAATCCCCATCCCACAGACCCCACATCCCCATCCCACAGACCCCAAACCTATCCCATAGACCCCAAATCCCCTTCCAGGGACCCCAAACCCATCCTAGAGACCCCAAACCCACCCCATCCCTTTCCCCCCATCCTCGCCCTCCCGGCGGTCTCCCCGCCCCGGTGCGACCCCCGCCCCGCCCGGTGCGACCACCGGGGGTCTCCCCGCCCCGGTGCGACCCCCGCCCCGCCCCGGTGCGACCCCCGGGGGTCTCCCCGCCCCGGTGCGACCCCCGCCCCGCCCCGGTGCGACCCCCGGGGGTCTCCCCGCCCCGGTGCGACCCCCGCCCCGCCCCGGTGCGACCCCTGCCCCGCCCCGGTGCGACCCCCGGGGGTCTCCCCGCCCCGGTGCGACCCCCGCCCCGCTCCCGCAGGTGCTGCACACCAACAGCCTCCTGCAGCCCGCCCGCGGCGAGGAGCTCTCGGCAGCTCTGCTCTGCGTCTTCCTGGACCGAGCCGCCGACCTGCCGGTGAGAGGAGACCCCCGAGTGTCCCCAGATGTCCCCAAATGTCCCCACATGTCCCCAGCGTGACCCCCGCGGTGTCCCCCAGCTCCGGAAGGGCTCCAAGCCCCCCGCTGCCCTCGCCAGCCTGGCCGTGCGCGATGTCTCCTTCAAGACCAAGGTGAGGCGCGGTGGGGAGGGGGCTCGGGGAGGATTTTTGGGGGGCGTTCGGAGGGTCTCTCACCCCCTGCCGCCCCCCTCCAGACCTGCGCCCCCTCCACGGAGCCCGTGTGGGATGAAGGCTTCTCCTTCCTCATCAAGCGGCCGCACGCCGAGTCGCTGGAGCTGCAGGTCCGGCCCCGTGCCCGGGCCGGGGGTCCCGTCCTGCCGCCCCCCGGGGGTCCCGCGCGGGGGTCGCTGAGCTCCGCTGTGCCCGCAGGTGAAAGACGAAGGCGGGCAAGCCCTGGGCACCTTCAGCTTGCCCCTGGCCCAGCTGCTGGCCCAGGAGGGGCTGGCGATGGACGGCTGGGTGCCGCTGGCCGGGGGCGGCGCCGGCGCTCAGCTCCTGCTGCGGGCGCAGCTCGGGGTGAGTGGGGGTCCCGGGGAGGGGGTGGGGGGCGAGGGGAGACCCGCCCTGACCGCGCCGCTCCCCCGCCAGGTGCTGGTGTCGCAGCAGGTGGAGGAGAGGGCTGCCAGCAGAGTCCCGAGGGGGGGGACATGGAGCCGCGGGAGGAGGAGGAGGAGAAGGGCGCTGAAGATGAGGAGCGCGGGGCGGGGGTGCTGCGCCAGCGCTTGCCCCCGGCGGACAGGTGGGGACAGGGGGGCTCCAACCCCCAATTCCCGAATTCCCAAGGCCCCAAACCGCGGCCGTGAGGCGCGGGGGGGGTTTTGGGGTGCTGACCCCGCGCCCCCGCAGCCGCCCCGAGCCCCCGGAGGGTCCGCGGGTGCAGCTCTCGCTGTGGTACCACCAGGAGCAGCGCAAGCTCGTGGCCATCGTGCACGCCTGCAGGTGAGCATGGGCAGGGGGGGCTCCGGGCGGGGACCCCGGGGGTTGGGACCCCCGAGCTGAGCCCCCGACCCCTCCCCAGGGAGCTGCGGGCAGCGGCCAAGGAGCTGCCGGACCCCTACGTGTCCCTGGTGCTGCTCCCCGACCGCAGCCGCGGCACCAAGCGGAAAACGGGCGTGCAGAAGAGGACCCTGAACCCCGACTTCAACGAGAGGTGAGGGGGGCGCGGGGGGTTCCCGGGGGGGGGTCCCGGGGGGGTCGCAGTGCGGCCCAGCACAGCCCGGTGTGCCCAGGTTCGAGTGGGAGCTGTCCCTGGAGGAAGCGGCGCGGCGCCGGCTGGAGGCCACCATCAAATCCACCCTGTCCTTCGTGACCCGCGAGAAGGAGGCGCTGGGCAAGGTCCGGGGGGGTCCCGGGGGGCTCCTGGGGCGGCTTTGGGGGGCTCTGGGGGTGCCGGGGGAGCCCCCCCCCTGAGCCTTTGGTTCCCCGCAGCTCCAGCTGGACCTGGCACAGGTGGATCTGTCCGAGGGGGAGCCGCACTGGTGAGTGGGGCTGGGGGGGGGGTGTCTATGGGGCTGGGGAGGGGGGTCTATGGGGCTGGGGGGGGGTCTGTGGGGCTGGGGGGGGGTCTGTGGGGTGGGGGGGACTGGGAGGGGTCTGTGGGGTGGGGCTCCCTCCCCGGCACCCCCTCATTTCCCCCCCCCCATACAGGTACGAGCTGCAGGACGAGCGAAGCATCCCCTAAACCTGGGGACCCCCCGGACCCCCCCCCAGTCCCCATGGGGAGGGCGAGGGGGGCCCCGGGACCCCCCCCGGCTGCTGCCGCCCCCCCCCCCCCTCGACCAAAGACGAGCGGGGCCGGGCCCCCCCCCGCGCCCCCCAGACTGTTACGAACCTCGTGCCTTTCACCCCCACCCCGAGCGCCCCCCGGCACCGGGGGGACCCCCGGGGTTGTGTCCCCCCACCACCCCGGGGGACGCTTGTTCGAGCTGCTGCTGCCACCGCCGGGATGTCCCCGGGATGTCACCGCCGGGATGTCCCCGGGATGTCACCGGGATGCCACTGCCGTGATGCCACCACCGTGCCGCCACCGGGATGTCACCGCGCCGCCGCCGCCGCCGCCGCCGCCGCCGCGCCACCCCCTCGCCGCCTTCCGGGGCTGCGTCCCCGTCCCCTCCCCGCGCTAATAAAGGAGGGAGGACACGGCGGTGGCTCCGTGTGGCCTCGGCGGGTGGGGGTGTCCCCTCTGTCACTCCCCCGCGGGTGTCCCCAGCCTGGGGTCCCTGCCGGGCTGTCCCCAAAGCGGGTGCTGCTGGGGGCGGGGGGGTCCTCGGGGTGTCTTTTTTGGGGGTGTCCCCTGAGGGGGTGGGGACCCCTGAGGGCCCTTGAGGTGTCCCTGTGGGTGTCCCCCGTGGGGTCCACTCGCGGGTGACCTCCCTGGGGTGTGGCCGCGGGGTGTCCCCGTGTGATGTCCCCCGTGGGGGGGGTCCCTGTGGGTGTCCCCGTGTGATGTCCCCCGTGGGGGTGTCCCCGTGTGATGTCCCCCGTGGGGGTGTCCCTGTGGGTGTCCCCGTGTGATGTCCCCCGTGGGGGTGTCCCTGTGGGTGTCCCCCGTGGGGGTGTCCCTGTGGGTGTCCCCCCTGTGGGTTCCAGACACCGGGTGACCTCCCTGAGGTGTCCCCTGGGGTCGCGGGTGACCTCCGCGTGTGATGTCCCTCCTCTGGGTGTGGCCCTGGGGTGTCCCCGGGTCACGTCCCCCGTGGGGGGGGTCCCCGGGCGTTGTCCCCCGTGGGGGGGGTGTCCCCCTCGGTCTGGGGTGTCCCCGCGGGGGGTGGGGGTGACAGCTCCGTGCCCATCTATAGCCAAAACATTCCCCGCGGAAAGAGGCGTGTCCCCGCCCTGCCCCGCCCCCTCATGAATAATTAACACCCTCATTACCGCCGTGACGCAGAAGCGCGGTGACGCCCGAGCGCGCAGGAACGGACGGGAGCGGCCGCCGCCATGGTGGGCACCGGGCACCGGCACCGGGCATCGGCACCGGAGCGGGCACCGGGACGGGCACCGGGACGGGCACCGGGCCCGGGACCGGCGGGCGGGGCTGGGGATGCGCGGGCGGGGCGGCGCGGGGGTGCCGGGGTGGGGGTCGCACCGGGGAGAGGTTGGGGCGGGGATGGCGCGGGAGGCACCGGGGGCACCGGGCGGGCACCGAGCGCGGGCGGCCGCTCCATCAGCGGGGCATGGCGCCGCCGGTGCCGCCGCCGCCGGTGCCCGCTGACCGCCGCGCTCTCCCCGCAGTGCGACTTCTCGGAGGAGCAGACCGCGGGTGAGTGACCGGCACCGGGCACCGGGCACCGGGTGCGGAGCCCCCCCAAGCTCGGGGCACGCCGAAGGGACCCCCCCGGCCCGGCCCGGCCCCGCCGCCCCCGGTGCTTCCTGCGCGGCCTCGGGCGGGGCCTTTCCCGGGGCAAAGTCCGGCCCGGGCGGGGCCGTTCGGACCGGGGGATGGGGGGATGCGGGACCGGGGGCTGCCGGAGCGGGGGTGCGGGACCGGGACGGGAACCGGGACAGGAACCGGGACCGGGGGGGGTTCGGGCCCCTCCTGCGCAATTTGCCCTTATATGGGCATGGCGCGCGCTGGCCGCGCATTCCTGCGGGGCGGGGCCGGTGGATTCCTGAGCGCTCCCGGTTCCCCGGGACCCACCGGGCTCCTCCCGGTTCCCCGGGACCCGCCGGGCTCCTCCCGGTCCTCCGGGGTCCATCGGGCGCGGGCAGCATCCCCGAGGGCGGAGGCACAACCTGCATCCCGGCTGGCGTCGGGTTCCACCGGGAAACCGGATCCCACCGGGAAACCGGATCCCACCGGGGAGCGAAATCCGACCCGCGGCCGGAGAGGGGGGGCTCTGAAGGGGTCCGGGGTCCCGGGGATGCGGCTCTGGGGTCCCCGAGGTGTTGGGTGCCGGGGGGGTGGTCCCGGTGTGTCGGGGGTCCCGGAGGTGCTGACGTGGGGGTCCCGGTGTCCCGGGGGATCCCGGCGGTCCCGACTCGGTGGTCACGGTGCCGTGCGGGTCCCGGTGGTTTTGTCACAGGGGGTCCCGGCTGTACTAACACGGGGGTCGGGGTGCCCTGGGGGTGCCGGTGCCCCGGTGGTCACGGCTGTTGAGGGAGGGTCCCGGGGTGTTTGGGGTCCCTGCGGGACTGACAGAAGGCGGGTCCCGGTGGTCCCGGTGCCGTTGACACGGGGCGGGTCCCGGTGGTCCCGGTGCCGTTGACACGGGGTGGGGTCCCGGTGGTCCCGGTGCCGTTGACACGGGGCGGGTCCCGGTGGTCCCGGTGCCGTTGACACGGGGTGGGGTCCCGGTGGTCCCGGTGCCGTTGACACGGGGTGGGGTCCCGGTGCTGCTGCCATGGGGGTCCCGGGGGATTTGGGGTCCCTGGGCCACTGCCCCGGGGCGGGGTCCCGGTGCCCCGATGGTCCCGTGGTGACCCGGGGGTGCTCCTGTGGCCCTGTGATGACCCGGGGCGGGGTCCCGGTGCCCCGGTGGCCCCACATTGACACAGGGAGGGTCCCGGTGGTCCTGGCACTGACCCAGGGAGGGTCCCGGCGCCCCGGTGGTCCCACACTGACCCAGGGGGGTCTCAGTAATCCCGGCGCTGACCCGGGGGGGGTCCCGGTGGCCCCGCACTGACTCAGGGGGGTCCTGGTGCCCCGCACTGACCCGGGGGGTTCCCGGTGGTCCCACACTGACTCAGGGGGGTCCCGGTGCCCCACACTGGCCTGGGGGGTCCCGGTGGTCCGGGGATCCCGGTGGTCCCACACTGACTCAGGGGAGTCCTGGTGGTCCCGTGCTGACCCAGGGGGGGTCCCGGTGGTCCCACACTGACCTGGGGGGTCCCGGTGCCCCGCACTGACCCGGGGGGGGTCCCAGTGGTCCCGTGCTGACCTGGGGGGTCCCGGTGGTCCCGTGCTGACCCGGGGGGGTCCCGGTGGTCCCGTGCTGACCTGGGGGGGTCCCGGTGGTCCCGTGCTGACCCGGGGGGCTCCGGCAGAGTTCAAGGAGGCGTTCCAGCTCTTCGACCGCACGGGCGACGGGAAGATCCTGTACAGCCAGTGCGGGGACGTGATGCGGGCGCTGGGCCAGAACCCCACCAACGCCGAGGTCATGAAGGTGCTGGGCAACCCCAAGAGCGATGGTGAGTGGGGGCATCCCCCCCCTTCCCCACCCCCTCAGCACCCCCAGGACCCCCAGCCACGCTCCCTGTCCCGCAGAGATGAACGTGAAGACGCTGAGCTTCGAGCAGTTCCTGCCCATGATGCAGACCATCGCCAAGAACAAGGACCAGGGCTGCTTCGAGGGACTACGTGGAGGGGCTGAGGGTGTTCGACAAGGAGGGCAACGGCACCGTCATGGGGGCCGAGATCCGCCACGTCCTCGTCACCCTGGGTGAGCCCCCGGGCCCCCTCTGCGAGCCCCCAGACCCCTGGGGTCGCCAGCGGGAAATGGGAAAGGAGAGGGGGGGTCTGCAGGGGTTGGGGGAGGGAGCACCCGAGGTTTGGGACGCCGGGGATTTGGGTGTGGGGTCCTGAGGTCGGGGGGGCCTGAGGGGTCCCAGTGGGATGGGGGTCCTGGAGGTGCTGAGAGTGGGGGGTTTTGGTGCATTGGGGGTCCCAGAGGTGCTGACATTGGGGTGTCCCGGGGTCTTGGTGCTCCTGGAGACACTGATGAAGGGGTCCAGGTGCTCTGGGGGTCTCAGTGCTGCTGACACAGGGGGGGTCTGGGCACCCTGAGGGTCCTGGAGGTCCCTCAGGGGTCCCAGGGGTGCTGCCCGGGTGGGGGTTCAGGTGCCCCGAGGGTCCCAGGGGTGCTGCCAGGGTGGGGGTTTAGGTGCCCCGAGGGTCCCAGGGGTGCTGCCAGGGTGGGGGGTTTAGGTGCCCCCGAGGGTCCCAGGGGTGCTGCCAGGGTGGGGGTTTAGGTGCCCCGAGGGTCCCAGGGGTGCTGCCAGGGGTGTCCTGGTGTCACCAGTCTGAGGCTTGGAGGACCCCCGAAGCCCGGGGTTCCGCAGCCAGCCCTGGGGACCCCCGGAGTGTCCCCCCCAGACCCCCAGGGTGACACGGATGTCCCACAGGTGAGAAGATGACGGAGGAGGAGGTGGAGCAGCTCGTGGCCGGGCACGAGGACAGCAACGGCTGCATCAACTACGAAGGTGAGGGCCGGGGGTCCCGGGGGGGGGTCCCGGGGAAGGGGTCCCGGGGGGGGGGTCCCAGGGGGGTCACCCGCGGCCCCACTCCCTCCCTGACCATCATGTCTCGTTCCTTCCCCCCAGCCTTTGTGCGACACATCTTGTCAGGGTGACGCCGCAGGGGTAACGCCTCCCCCCGCCCCCTCCTCAGTTACTTCCAGTTTTTATTTTTATTTTTTTTTTTCCATTCCTTCCTTTTTTTTTTTTTTTTTTCTTCCTGCCCTGGTGTCTTTTTTTTTTTTTAATTTTTTTTTTCTTTTCAATGCAAGAAAAAAAAAAAAAAAAGGCCGCCTGGTCCTGGTTTGTGCTCTTCACCCCTTGGTGCAGCCCCCCGCCGTGCCCCCCAACCCCCGCATGCCCCTCTGCATGGAGCCCCCCCTCCCCCCTGCGTGCCAGGGTTGGTTTTGGGGAGGGGGCTGCAGGAGCCCCCCCCCGCCCGCGGGGCTGCCGGGTCCTCCCTGCGCTCTTCAGCCGTTTGACTTTTGGTTTTCCTGCCTCTCTCCGGGATTCGGGGTCGGGGGGCCGGCAGACCCCTCCTCACCCGCCCTCCCCTCTCTTTTCTCTCCACAGAGCTGGTCCGGATGGTGCTGAGCGGCTGAAGACCCCCTCCCCATCATTGTGTCCCCCTCTGCCCCCTCCTCACTCAGTTTTGTGCCTTTTCCCCTCATTTTCCTGTCACCGCCACCACATCCCCCCCAAGCCCCCCCCTCAGCCCCACCGGCTAAATTATTGCTCCACAGCATCCAATAAATTCTCAAGGACGGTCGTTGTGCCCCCCTCCCCCAGTGTGTGTGTCCCCCCACCCCAGCTCCAGACAGACCCAGCACCACCAGGCCGCTTCTTCCCGCCCCGGGGACTTGGAATTTTTATTTTTATTGGTTTTTTAAAAAAAGAAACAAAAGGAAAAAAAAAAAACCAAACCAAAAAAAAACAAAACAAAACCAAAAAAGGGAGGAGGAGGAGGAGGAGGAGCTGGGAGGGGAATTCGTGGGGGGGTTTTTGGAGGGGGGGGAAAATGCCCATGTGCCAGGTGGGATCGGAGCTGTCTCATAAATAACCGGGGGGAGCAGGGGCCCGGCCCCCCCGGGAGACCAACACTTAAATAAAATCTGGGACAATCATAAAAAAATACCAAAGCTGGGGGCGGAGGAGGGCGGGGAGGGGCGGAGGCGGGGGTGGGGAGGGTCCTTCGAGGCGCCTTGTGGGGGCGGGAGGGGCCGGGCCGGGGGGGCTGCGGCGTCCGGGGAGGGGGTCCCCGGCCGGGGCTCACTGCGTGGGGGGCACGGGGGTGGCCGTGCTGGGGGTGGGCACGATGGGGTCCGGCGGCAGGGGGGGACCTTGGTCTGCGGGGAGAGAACAACACAGAGGGGGCGCGGGGTCACGGCCGGGCTGGGCGCGGGGGGGCACAGGCGAGCGCCGCCCCCTCCCCTCCCCTCCCTCCGCGCGACCCCCGCCCGCCCCTCCCCTGCTCCCACATCCCCAAAATTTCTCACCTGCGAGGAGGCCGGGGTTGGGAAGGAGGCTTCCCTGCACGGCGGCCACGATGGCGGGGCTGTGCGCGGCGGCCGAGCCCCCCGGCAGCGGCGGCAGGGCCAGGCCGGCTGGGTGGGAGTTGGGGGGCAGCCCCCCCACCCCCGGCATGCTGCTGGCCAGGGCCCCATGCAGCGGGAGGGGGGCCGGGTTAGCGGGGAAGGGCTCGCACGGGGGGTTAGCCATGCTCGGGGGCACGGTGGGCACAGGCAACCCGAAGGGCAGGGCCGCGGTGGCATTACCGGGCGCGGCGGGGTGGCCGCTGCTGCTGCTGCTGCTGCTGCTGCCGCTGCTGCCGCCGCCGAGGGTCCCCGCCAGGCTCTGCGAGGGCGGCGGCTGCTGCCCGGGGAACGGCGCCGGGGCTGCGGGGAGAGCGGCCGTGAGACCCCCGCCCTTATCCAGGCGCCACTCAGTGGGGGGGATGTGGGGAGAGCACCTCTGGGACCCCCACCCACTCACCCACCACTCAGTGTGGGGGGTGGGAGATGTGGGGAGAGCACCCCTGGGACCCCCACCCAGTCACCCACCACTCAGTGGGGGGGATGTGGGGAGAGCACCCCTGGGACCCCCACCCAGTCACCCACCACTCGGTGTGGGGGATGTGGGGAGAGCACCCCTGGGACCCCCACCCACTCACCCACCACTCAGTGTGGGGGGTGGGGGAGAGCACCGCTGAGACCCCCACCCAGTCACCCACCACTCGGTGTGGGGGATGTGGGGAGAGCACCCCTGGGACCCCCACCCAGTCACCCACCACTCGGTGTGGGGGATGTGGGGAGAGCACCCCTGAGACCCCCACCCAGTCACCCACCACTCAGTGTGGGGGATGTGGGGAGAGCACCCCTGAGACCCCCACCCAGTCACCCACCACTCAGTGGGGGGGATGTGGGGAGAGCACCCCTGGGACCCCCACCCAGTCACCCACCACTCAGTGTGGGGGGTGGGGGATGTGGGGAGAGCACCCCTGGGACCCCCACCCAGTCACCCACCACTCAGTGTGGGGGGTGGGGGATGTGGGGAGAGCACCCCTGGGACCCCCACCCACTCACCCACCACTCGGTGTGGGGGAGAACACCATGAGACCCCCCCCCCCCACCCTTATCCAGGCACCCCCTGGAGCTGGGGCTGTGGGGGCTGCGGGAGAGCACCGTGAGACCCCCACCCTTATTCAGCCATCACTTAGAGCTGGGGCTGCAGGGAGAGGAGGGGTGCTGGTGAGACCCCCACCCTTATCCCCACTCAATGTGGGGGCTGTGGGGCGAGCATTGTGAGACCCCCACCCTTATTCAGCCAGCACTCAGAGCTGGGGCAGTGGGGAGAGCACCCCTGAGACCCCCACCCAGTCACCCACCACTCGGTGTGGGGGATGTGGGGAGAGCACCCCTGAGACCCCCACCCAGTCACCCACCACTCGGTGTGGGGGCTGTGGGGCAAGCATTGTGAGACCCCCACCCTTATTCAGCCAGCACTCAGAGCTGGGGCAGTGGGGAGAGCACCCCTGAGACCCCCACCCAGTCACCCACCACTCAATCTGGGGGCTGCGGGGAGAGCACAGGTGAGACCCCCACCCTTATCCAGGCACCCCTCGGTGCTGGGGTGGTGGGGAGAGCACCCCTGAGACCCCTGCCCTTATCCAGCCACCCCCTGGAGCTGGTGCTGTGGGGACAGCACAGGTGAGACCCCCACCCTCAGCCCTGAGCAGCAGTGACAGACCCCACTGTGAGACCCCCCACCCACCCACCCCTTGGAGCTGAGGCTGTGGGGAGAGAGGGAAACCATTCCTGAGACCCCCACCCTCATCCACCCATCCCTCAGAGCCAGGGCTGTGGGGAGTGTCAGAAACCATCCCTGAGAACCCCCCCACCCCTCGGAGCCGGGGCTGAAACCTGACCTGTGAGACCCCCACCCAAACCCCCACAGCACCGGGGCTGCAGGGAGGGTGTCAGTGACCGACCCCATCGCTGAGACCCCCACCCACACCCCCAGGGACAGCACCAGCGACAGACCCCAACACCGAGACCCCCCCTCACCCAACCAACCCCCATCCCTGAGCACCGGCGAGAGCACCCCCACCCCCAAAATCCTCAGCACCAGCCCGACCCTCCCCCAAAATCCCCTTGGAAAGCACTGGTGACACCCCCACCCACCCCAGCAGTGCGGGGACGCTGCCAGACCCCCCCACTGACCCCCCACCACCCCAGAGCCCCTGACTGACCGTGCGGGACAGCCGGGGCTCCCGGGGGCGGCGGCGGCTGCGGCGGGGGGGCCCCGGGCAGGGGCTGCCCCACGGGCTCGGCGGGGCCCACCATGGTGGGGGCGGGCGGTGCGGCCAGCGGGTGGGCGGCGGGGGCCAGGGGGGCACCGGCGGCGGGCAGGGGCTGTGCCCCGGGGGGCAGCGGGGGCTGCTGCTGCTGCTGCTGCTGCTGCAGGTGCTGGAAGTGCTGCTGCCGGGCGCGCATCTCCGCGTACTTGAGCTGCTCCATGTGGAAGGCCTGGCGGTCGGCCAGCAGCTGCTGCCGCTGGTATTCCAGCTGGAGGGACAGCAAGGAGGAGTCAGCCGGGCACACGGGTGGGGACAAGCGGCTGCCACCCTGCCCGCGGGCACTCACGGCCTCGCGCTCGCGGTCCATGATGGTCTCCAGCTCCTCGAAGTGCCGCAGTTTGATCTCCAGCTTCTTCATCTGCGTCTCCACCAGCAGCGCCACCAGGGACTTGATCTTGCGCTCCTCCACGGCCGCCAGGTGCTGCGAGGGGACAATGGCGAGGGGTCAGAGTTCACACCTGGAGCGTCCCCACCTGCTCGAAGCCCAGCCCGGAGCCCCGGCCTCACCTTGGCCTTGACGGCGGCGGCGGCCAGCGCGGCGGCGGCGGCCGTGGACAGGTTCCCCTCGCCGATGTCCCGCTCCACCTTGGTCTTGCGCTCAGCCTCGGGCTCCGGGGGTTCCTTGGGCGCCTCATCCGGCCCCTCCTTCACCTCCTTCTCCTTCTCGGGCTCCCCTGTGGCCAGGTGGGGCCGTGTCAGCAGCGCCGTGGGGGCTCAGCGTACCCCAGCCCCGCCGGGTCCCTCCTCACCTGTGCTGTCACCGTCACCCTTGTCGGGCTCCTTCTCGCCCTCCACCTCCTTCCCCTTGTCCTCCTCCTTCTTGGGGGTCTCCCCGGGCTTCTCCTTGGCTTCCTCCTCGGCGGCGCCATCCCGGGGCTCCTGGGGAAGGACCAGCCCCGTGGGCACCCAAATCCTGCCCTGTTTGCCCCCCAGGCCCCCTTCCCAGAGCCCCGGACCCCTTTTACCTTCGCCTCCTTCTTCTCCTCGGCTGGCTGCGCCTCTGCCCGCGCCTCCTCCGCCCCGCTCTCCTCTGGGGACACAAACCCGGGCTCAGACCCCGGTGCCATCCCCTCCCCAGACCCCCGTGAGCCCCTGCCCGGCCCCCTGGCCCCTCTGACCGATGCGCTCGGGCTCGTCCGAGGTGGTGCCGGCGATGCCGCTGCTCTCCAGCCCGAAGGCGGGGTCGGCCTTGCCCGTCACCTTGGCTGCCTCCTCCACCTTGCGCACGTGAGCCTCCACCAGCGCCGTGGGCACCTCCTCCTTCATCTTGGAGAATTCCTCTGCGGGCAGAATTCCTCAGCGGGACCCCCACAGGGACCCCCGGAGCCCCTTGGAGCCAACCCTGTGTCCCCCCAGCCCTGCACATCCCGTGGGGGGACTCGGCCCGGCCCCTCCGGACTCGTCCTGGCTGGCTATGGAATGTTCTGGAGGGCTCATCCCATCCTCCTGGGAGTTGTTGCGTGTCCCCAGAGGAATCTGCAAAGGTCTTGGTCGTCTCCCCATGTTCCTCATCCCTCTCCCCATCAGACTGGTCCCAGTTCCCTGTAGGACATCCTATAGGACTCAGCCCCTTCTCCCAGCTGAGGTGTTCCCGTCTCCCTCTCTCCGTAAGACTCATCCCGCCCCAATGCAGGATTCCCTACAGAACTCACCCCATCGTCCTACAGGACTTGCCCCTCTTCCTCTAAGACTCATCCTGTCTCCCTGTAGAATCCCCTACGGGACTCATCCCATCCTCTCACAGAACTCCCTACAAAACCCCTCGAAGGGCTCTTTCCACCTCCTACAGGAACCTCTACAGGACTCATCCCATCCTCTTACAGAACTCCCTACAAAACCCCTCAAAGAGCTCTTTCCACCTCCTACAGGAACCTCTACAGGACTCATCCCTCCCCCCAAAGAACACATTTCTCTCCCCTTACACTTATTCCCTGCAGGACTACCTCCAGAACTGATCCCATCCTCCTACAGAATCCCCTATAGGATGTTGTCCCTCTTCCCATGAAACTCATCCTGTCTCCCTACAGAACTCCCTATAGGACTCATCCGTTCTCCTACAGGATTCCCCACAGTCCATCCCTCTCCCCACAGTCCCCTATAGGCTTCATTCCTCTTCCCCTCTTCCTATAGGATTAATTCCTCTTCCCATAGAACTCACCCACTCCCCACGGTACCCAACTCTCTCCCTACAGGACTCACCCACTCCCCACAGTCCGTCTCCTCTCCCTGTAGGATTCGTTCCTTTCCCCACATCCCCATCCCCTCTCCCCACATCCCTGTCCCCTCTCCCCCATCCCCTCACCCCCACATCCCCCAGCCCCCTCCGGCCCCCTGCCCACCCCGCCTCACCCAGAGCCGACTTGGCTGCGGCCGAGGCCACGCGCGGATCCACCACGGAGGCCAGGAAGGCCACGGTGCTCATCACGGGGTTGCCCGACTGGCTGAAGGGGATGGGCTGGTAGGCCAGGGGCCCCAGCGAGGCCTCCGAGTCCTCCAGGTAGGGATCCTCGATGGGCAGGCGCAGGAAGTGCAGGATGCACTCGTCCTGCGTGCGGCTGCCCACGTGCTCCGACACCTTGTTCCAGTCGTCCTTGTACATCTCCAGGGCCTGTGGAGGGGTGACAGGGGTCAGCGGGGTCTGGCAGCCCTGTCCCCACATCCCCTGCCCCCACATTCCCTGCCCCTATATCCCCTGACCCCACATCCCCTGTCTCCACATCCTCTTTCCCCACATTCCCTGTCCCCACATCCCCTGTCCCTATATCCCCTGTCCCTATATCCCCTGTCCCCACATCCCTGTCCCCATTTCCCTGTCCCCACATCCTCTGTCCCATCCCCTATCCCCACATCCCTGTCCCTATATCCCCTGTCCCCACATCCCTGTCCCTATATCCCCTGTCCCCACATCCCCTGTCCTCATTTCCCTGTCCCCACATCCCTGTCCCTATATCCCCTGTCCCCACATCCCTGTCTCCATTTCCCTGTCCCCACATCCCCTGTCCTCATTTCCCTGTCCCCACATCCCTGTCCCTATATCCCCTGTCCCCATTTCCCTGTCCCCACATCCCTGTCCCATCCCCTATCCCCAGACCCCTGTCCCTATATCCCCTGTCCCCAGACCCCTGTCCCCACATCCCCTGTCCCCATTTCCCTGTCCCCACATCCCCTGTCCCTATATCCCCTGTTCCCACATCCCTGTCCCTATATCCTGTCCCCACAACCCTGTCTCCATTTCCCTGTCCCCACATCCCTGTCCTCATTTCCCTGTCCCCACATCCCTGTTCCCACATGCCCCGCTGTCCCCATGTCCCCTCGGGTCCCCACGCACCTCCAGCAGCAGCAGCGTCTCCTGCTCCGTCCACTCCCGAGTGGCGCTGGCGGCGGCTTTGCTCTGCGGGGGGAGATCGGGGGTGAGGGGCGGTGGGCGGGGGGCCGGGGCCGGGCCCGGGGGGTGCCCACCTTGGAGGGGACGTTCTTCTTGGTGTACATGTCGGTGCGGAGCCCGAAGTTCTGCATGTCCGCCGGCTTCTCCTTGCCCTTGTCCGGGAAGTTCAGCATCTGCTGCGAGGCCGAGGTGGGCTGCTGCTGGGGGGGAGAGGGGACACGCTGGGCCGGGCCCGCGGGGCAGGACATCGGCGTGTCCCCCTCCTCCCCGCTGTCCCGGAGAAGCCTTCGTGTCACGGCGTCCCCATCACGGCGTCCCCATCACGGCGTCCCCATCGCGGTGTTCCCCCCGCGTCCCTGCTCCCCGGGGCAGGGCGGCATGCGAGGGGGAGGAGGGAAGGAGCCTTCCTCGGCCAGCGGCGGGGGGCACGGACCCCAAGGAGCCGCCTACCAGCTCCGGCTTGCCCTTCACCGTCTCGCTGACCAGCTCCTCGATCTCTTTGCTCTTGCGGCCCGTCTTGGCGTCGCCGTCGCTCTGCCGGCCCTGAGGCACGGATCGAAGCTGTGCATCCCCCACCCCCCGCCCCACCCCGCGCCCGGCCCCCGCGGGGACCGGGGGGCGGCAGGGGGGGGTCGCGGCTGGGCGGGGCGGCTGCCCCCGGCACCCACCTGGGGCGTCTTGGGCTGCAGGGGCACCAGCCCCGAGGGCGTGTCGGCCAGCACGTGGAAGTGTGAGGTGGGTGGGGGGCCCATGGGGGTGGGCCGGCTCTCGGCGTCCACCTGGTAGTTGATGAGACCCCACTGCTCCAGGAAGGCGTGGACCCTGCGGAGAGCCGGGGTCAGAGCCCACCGGAGCGGCACGGTGTGACACTGACCAGCCCTGTGCCACGGCACTGGACAGCCACCAGTGCCACGGTGACAAGTGACCACTGTGTTCCATCGGTATTGGACAGCCACCAGTGCCAGGGTGACAACTGACCACCGTGTCCCATGGCACTGGACAGCCACCAGTGCCACGGTGACAACTGACCACCGTGTTCCACGGCACTGGACACCCACCAGTGCCAGGGTGCCAACTGACCACTGTGTTCCACTGGTATTGGACACCCACCAGGGCCAGGGTGACAACTGACCACCGTGTCCCATGGCACTGGACATCCACCAGTGCCAGGGTGCCAACTGACCACCGTGTTCCACTGGTATTGGACAGCCACCAGTGCCAGGGTGACAAGTGACCACCGTGTCCCATGGCACTGGACAGCCACCAGTGCCAGGGTGCCAACTGACCACCGTGTTCCACTGGTATTGGACAGCCACCAGTGCCAGGGTGACAAGTGACCACCGTGTCCCATGGCACTGGACAGCCACCAGGGCCAGGGTGACAACTGACCACCGTGTTCCACTGGTATTGGACACCCACCAGTGCCAGGGTGATGACCGGCCACTCCTGTCCCATGGCACTGGACATCCACCAGTGCCAGGGTGACAACTGACCACCGTGTCCCATGGCACTGGACAGCCACCAGGGCCAGGGTGACAACTGACCACCCCTGTCCCACTGGCACCAGGGTCAGAGCCTGCCGGACCCGGCGTGGGCAGCACGGAGTGACACTGACCAGCCCTGTGCCATGGCACTGGACAGCCACCAGGGCCAGGGTGACAACTGACCACCCCTGTGCCATGGCACTGGACACCCACCAGGGCCAGGGTGACAAGTGACCACCGTGTCCCATGGCACTGGACACCCACCAGTGCCAGGGTGACAACTGACAACCGTGTTCCACTGGTATTGGACACCCACCAGGGCCAGGGTGACAAGTGACCACCGTGTCCCACGGCACTGGACAGCCACCAGTGCCAGGTTGCCAACTGACCACCGTGTCCCACGGCACTGGACAGCCACCAGTGCCAGGTTGCCAACTGACCACCGTGTCCCACGGCACTGGACAGCCACCAGTGCCAGGGTGACAACTGACCACCGTGTTCCACTGGTATTGGACACCCACCAGTGCCAGGGTGCCACACCTTTGGTGTGGACCCCCCAGCGCCACTGGCACTAGACTCCTGCCACCCCCATGGTGCCAAAATCATCGCCCTGCCCCAGTGGCACCGGATCCCTGCCACGCCTGGGGTGCCACGCTGACCCCCTGCCACCTCCAGGGTGCCAAACCAAGCCCTCAGCTCCACTGGTGCCAGATTCTTGCCGGTGACAGATGCCTCACCAATCCCCCTGCCCTGGCACCAACACCAGGGTGCCACAGCAATGCCCCCACCCTGCTGGCACCAGACCCCCACCAACCCTGGGGTGCCACGCTGACCCTCCAGCAGCACCGAGGTGCCACGCTGACCCTCTGCCAGCACCGGGGTGCCACACTGACCACTCAGCAGTGCGCCACGCTGACCCTCTGCCAGCACCGGGGTGCCACACTGACCCCCAGCCCCACCAGCACCAGCCCCCTGTCAGGATTGGGGTGCCAAACTAACCCCCAAAACACCAGGATCACCAGACCCCTGGCAGCACCGGGGTGCCACCCCAGCCCCCAGCCGGACCCACCGCATGATGGCACAGACGTCCCCGGCCAGGTTGCGCCGGCAGGCCGTGGAGGTCAGGTACTCCTGCGGGTTCAGCCGGTACGTGTCGATCATGAAGTTCCGGTAGGCCAGGTAGCTGTGGGGGGCACAGGGGGGGCTCTCAGTGCCGGGCGTGGCCCCGGGGAGCTGCGGGCAGGTGGGGAGAGGGGGTTTGGCCTCACATTTCGGGGGTCTTGGATTTGTTTTTGCCGTTGAAGAACTCGGGCAGGGCGCGGCGCTCGATGGCGTGGACGCTGCGGGAGGAGAGGCTCGGGGAGGGCTCCGGGAGCAGCCTCCTCATCCTCAAGTGATGAAGGGCGGCTCGGGACCCCCCGGCCGTGCTGGCTGTACCTGTTGTAGTCGAACCAGGCGGCGTAGCTGGGGATGATGATGTGGTGGGTCTGCTCTGTCACGTTGTCCTCGTGCAGGTCGGGGTTCTTGGCCTGCTCCCCTTTGCTGCCGGCGCCGTTCTCCTCCTCGTCCTGCCCCACAGAGCAGCACCCCATGGGCAAAGGGACCCCCTTCAGCGCCCTTCATCATCCTCACCCACAGCAGGATGAGACCAAGAGCCCCGGGTGCAGCCCCAGGGGTGAGGGGAAGGGCAGAAAACAGCGTTTTTGTACCCAAAAGAGGGACAAGGAATGAGAGAGAACCGGGTGATCATCGAGCAATGGTGCCCCCTGTGCTGGGAACACCCTCCCCGGGCTCACCTTGCCAGCTGTCTCCATGCTCTCATCTTCCTGCTCATCTGGAAGGGAGGACAGGGGTGGGTTTGGGCACTGCCAGGCCGGGGGTCCCAGGGCTCTGCTGTGGCTCTTCAGACTCACCCAGGTCTGTCATGGTGCCCCCCTTGACGGGCGCCGACTCCGAGTCCTTCTTGGTGTTGACTGTGGGGGGAAAGTGGTGCTGAGCGCCCCGGGGACCCCTCCCACACTGCTGGGGACCCCGGGGGTGGCTGCTGCCCCCCACACTGACCCGTTTTGGGCAGAGTGACCTCCTCCACGTTGGGGACGGGTGAGGGCTCGTCCATGTCCTTGGTCAGGTCCTCCTGCTCCTCCTCACGGTGCCCACGCTTGGATTTGTTATAGGGGGTGGAGGGTCTGCCAAGGGAGAGACCCCCCGTCACTACTGACCCCCAGGGCTGAACTCCCCCACACCCAGACCCCCCCAAACTCCCCCAGCTCACCCCTTCTTCGCGTTCTTCTTCTTGGCCTCGGGGGTGGGCGAGGGCGAGGGTGAGCGCTTCCTCTTCTTGTAGTTGCCCCCCTTCTTGTCCCGCCGGTCCGAGTCGGGGCTGTTCACCTGGGGGGCACCGTGGGGGTCCAGCTGAGCAGGGTGAGACCCCCAGGACCCCTCCCCGAGGGGCTCTGAGCTTGCTCTGACCTCGTCTGTCAGTGTCTTGGCCGAGATCTTCTTCCTGCGGGTGATGGGGCTCTTCTCGTCCGTCACCTCGTAATCCTCCTCGTTCATCCACTCGTTGAAGGTGTCCGTGTCCAGGATCCACTTGGCGTGGACCTGCCAGGCAGGGGAGTGGCTGGGTCAGGCCAGGGAGGGGGGCTCCAGCTGCCCCCCAAACCTGGGGGTCCCCCCGGTACCTTCCGGGGCTTCTCCGGTGTCGGGGGATCCTCCACGGACGCCTCGATCTCACTGGCCGGGATCCAGGTGTCATAGCTGAGGGAAGAGGGGGATAGGGTCAGAGTGGCACCCACAGCGATCTTGGGGGGGACAGGGGGTCCCCGAAATCTTCATCCTCCCCTCACCTGTCGGGGTAGTACCCCCAGTGCAGCAGCACCTGCTTGTCACGCTTCATGACGGGCCGCACCCACTCCTCTGCGGGACACACGGAGGGGCCGGGCTGAGCATGGATCCTCCAGCCCCCCAGGGCCCCCCAAAACCCCCTCCTGCACCCACCTTCCTCTGCCCTCCCAAAGCCCCCCATGGCCCCCCAAAACCCCCTCCTGCACCCACCTTCCTCTGCCCTCCCAGAGCCCCCTGTGACCCCCAAAACCCCCTCCTGCACCCACCTTCCTCTGCCCCCCTGGAGCCCCCTGTGACCCCCAAAACCCCCTCCTGCACCCACCTTCCTCTGCCCCCCTGGAGCCCCCTGTGACCCCCCAAACCCCCTCCAGCACCCACCTTCCTGTGGATCCCCCAGAGCCCCCCAGACCCCCCTCCTGCGCCCACCTTCCTCTGCCCTCCCAGAGCCCCCCATGGACCCCCAAAACCCCCTCCTGCACCCACCTTCCTCTGCCCTCCCAGAGCCCCCCAAAACCCCCTCCTGCACCCACCTTCCTCTGCCCTCCCAGAGCCCCCCATGGCCCCCCAAAACCCCCCTTCTGCACCCACCTTCCTCTGCCCTCCCAGAGCCCCCCATGGCCCCCCAAAACCTCCTCCTGCACCCACCTTCCTCTGCCCCCCTGGAGCCCCCTGTGACCCCCCAAACCCCCTCCAGCACCCACCTTCCTGTGGATCCCCCAGAGCCCCCCAAACCCCCCTCCTGCGCCCACCTTCCTCCAGGTTCCCGGGCACGGGGCAGACGATGTGCGACGCATTGCTCTTGTCCTCGGTCACGGTGCCCTGTGACAGCCAGGGGATGAATCCAGGCTTAATATTGGGGTGAGGCCTTGGATGAGCCCCGCCCTGTGCCCCCCACCCTGGCACTGCCACCCACCTGGTGCCTCTTGACGATGTCCTTGAGCTTTCCCAGCAGTTTGGGCTCAATCTCCTGGTGCAGGAAGATGTTGGGCCGAGCCAGGCAGTTGTTCTGGGGAGGCAGGGGGAGAGCAGAGCTGTGAGCTGAGGAGTGGGGGACACGGTGGGGGTCCCGGGGTGGGGGTGGGGGCCGTGGGCTCTTACCTGCACCAGGGATTTCTCGATGGTCATGAACATCTCCACGTTGCGGTCCATGCGCGAGGGATTCTGGAAATCGAAACGCCGCCTTATTGGAAGAAAAGAGCGACTCTCATGAAAGCCACAGCTCAGGTCTCCTCGTCAGCACCCGAAATTTGGGGAGGGGGGGGGAGTGGGGCACGTGCCTGGACCCCATCAGGGTCCACAGTGACAGAGGGGGACACGTCCCAGTGCCTGTTTGCTCTGGAGGTGACAGCCCCACATCTGCCCCACCCTGGGAACCCCCAGCCAAGGCCACCCCTGGAGGGGACCCCCACCCCTGCCCCCCCAGGACCCCCACCCCGAGGGGTGCAGGTGGGTGCTCACCATCCTTGGTCGCTCTTGAATTTATAGGCGGCTGCCAGGATGTGGCACAGGGCTCCCCCCGCCTTGAAATCCAGGAAGCATTTGATCTGCAACGGGAGAGGGGTCAGGGGGACAGGGACACTGCCCTGCTGGGGGGACATCTCCTCCTCGGGGTGCCATCCCCTTGTCTGGGTGCCATCCCCTTGTTGGGGTGACATCCCCTTGTCTGGGTGCCATCCCCTTGTTGGGGTGACATCCCCTTGTCTGGGTGCCATCCCCTTGTTGGGGTGCCATCCCCTTGTTGGGGTGACTTCCCCTTGTCTGAGTGACATTCCCTTGTTGGGGTGATATCCCCTTGTTGGGGTGACATCCCCTTGCTGGGGTGCCATCCCCTTGTTGGGGTGACATCCCCTTGCTGGGGTGCCATCCCCTTGTTGGGGTGACATCCCCATGTCTGGGTGACCTCCCCTTGTCTGAGTGACATTCCCTTGTTGGGGTGACATCCCCCTGTTGGGGTGACATCCCCTTGCTGGGGTGCCATCCCCTTGTTGGGGTGCCATCCCCTTGTCTGGGTGACTTCCCCTTGTCTGAGTGACATTCCCTTGTTGGGGTGATATCCCCTTGTTGGGGTGACATCCCCTTGCTGGGGTGCCATCCCCTTGTTGGGGTGACATCCCCATGTCTGGATGACTTCCCCATGTCTGAGTGACATCCCCTTGTTGGGGTGACATCCCCATGTTTAAGTGCCATCCCCTTGTCTGGGTGCCATGCCCACACGTAGGTGCCATCCCCTTGTCTGAGTGACATCCCCTTGTTGGGGTGACATCCCCTCATGGGGTGACATCCCCATATTTAGGTGACATCCCATATCTGAGTGACACCCTCTCACAGGGTGCCATCCCCGTCTCTGGGTGCCATCCCTGTGTCTGGGTGACACCCCCACATCTGGGTGACAACCCCATGTCTGGGTGCCATCCCATCATCAGGTGCCACTCCCCTGTCAGGGTCCCCCATCCCCAGGTGTGGGTGTCACCCCCCTGTTAGGGTGACATCCCTTTGTCAGGGTGATGTCCCCTCACTGGGGTGCCATTCCCTTGTTGGGGTCCCATCCCCTCTCCCAAGTGCCACCTCCTTGGGCTCTGTCCCCAAGCTGGGATGGGGTCCCTGCAGTGTTGCAGCACTGTCCCCAGCTGGGGACATGTCCCTGTGTGGGGACACTGTCCCCAGGTCCTTTGGGGGCTGTCCTGGGGTCCTTGAGGCAGTGTCCCCTGGTCCTTGGGATTCTGTCCCTGCCGTGCTCTGTCCCTGTGTGGGGACATTGTCCCCTGGTCCTTGGGATGCTGTCCCTGTGTGGGGACACTGTCCCCAGGTCCTTTGGGGGCTGTCCTGGGGTCCTCGGGGCAGGGTCCCCTGGTCCTTGGGATGCTGTCCCTGTGTGGGGACACTGTCCCCAGGTCCTTTGGGGGTTGTCCTGGGGTCCTCGGGGCAGGGTCCCCTGGTCCTTGGGATGCTGTCCCTGTGTGGGGACACTGTCCCCAGGTCCTTTGGGGGCTGTCCTGGGGTCCTCGGGGCAGGGTCCCCTGGTCCTTGGGATGCTGTCCCTGTGTGGGGACACTGTCCCCAGGTCCTTTGGGGGCTGTCCTGGGGTCCTCGGGGCAGGGTCCCCTGGTCCTTGGGATGCTGTCCCTGTGTGGGGACACTGTCCCCAGGTCCTTTGGGGGTTGTCCTGGGGTCCTCGGGGCAGGGTCCCCTGGTCCTTGGGATGCTGTCCCTGTGTGGGGACACTGTCCCCAGGTCCTTTGGGGGCTGTCCTGGGGTCCTCGGGGCAGGGTCCCCTGGTCCTTGGGATGCTGTCCCTGTGTGGGGACACTGTCCCCAGGTCCTTTGGGGGCTGTGCTGGGGTCCTTGGGGCAGGGTCCCCTGGCTGAGGCCCTGTCCCAGATTTGGGGTGTCCCCTTTTGGGACACTGCTCCTGGCAGGGCGCTGTCCCTGCTGTGCTCTGTCCCTCTGTGGGGACATTGTCCCCTGGTTCTTGGGGACAATGGTGTTCCAGGGTCCCCGGCACTGTCCCCAGCACTCCAGCCATGTCCCTCACCAGGGCACTGTCACTGGCTGCTGTCCATGGTCAGCTGCTGTCCCCGAGCGACCCGAATGCTGAACGGTGTCACCAGGGCCATGTCCCTGAGGCTTTGGGTGCTGTCCCTGCTCAGGGTCGTGTCCCCAGTTCACTGCGTGGTATTCACCAGGTACTGGGGTGCTGTCCCTGCTCGGAGCTTTGTCCCCAGGTCTTTGGGGACACGTCCCCAGCGCTGTCACCCTGTCTCTGGGGCACGCTCCCTGCTCAGGACCCTGTCCCTTGTCATCATTGTCCTTGTCCCCTTTTCACTGGGGCTCTGCCCCAAGGTTTGGGGTGCTGGCTCTGCATTTTTGGGATGCTGTCCCCATTCAGGCCTTGTCCCCACCTCCCTGGGACCCTGTCCCTGGGTGCTGTCCCCAAGTACTGGGGTTCTGTTCCTGAATACTCAGATGCTGTCCCTGGGTACTGGGGTGCTGTCCCCACTCAGGGCCTTGTCCCCTGCTCTTTGGGGCCTTTTTGGGGGGCACTGGGGCCTCGTTCCCACTCAGCTTTGTCCCCAGGTTTTGGGGTGCTGCCCGTGGGTCACTGGGGCCTCGTCCCAGGGTCACTGGGGTCTGCCCCCAGGCCTTTAGGGCACTGTCCCTGCTCATCAGGGTCAAAAAAATCCCTGGGTCCCCAAATCCCGGGGGTCCCCAAATCACCGGGGCTTTGTCCCTGGCTACTGGGGTGCTGTCCCCAGGTCTTTGGGCTTTGTCCCTGGCTACTGGGGTGCTGTCCCCAGGTCTTTGGGCTCTGTCCCTGGCTACTGGGGTGCTGTCCCCAGGTCTTTGGGCTCTGTCCCTGGCTACTGGGGTGCTGTCCCCAGGTCTTTGGGCTCTGTCCCTGGCTACTGGGGTGCTGTCCCCAGGTCTTTGGGCTCTGTCCCTGCTCAGGGTCTTGTCCCTGCTCAGCAGGGCCCTGTCCCCAGGCACCGGGGCTCTGTCCCTGGGCATTGAGGGGACATCCTGAGTACTGGGATGCCTTCCCTGGATATTGGGGTGCTTTCCCCAGTCAGGGATTTGTCCCCTCTTCTCTGGGGCTCCTCCCTGGGTCCCTCCAGGACCGCATCCCAGGGCCATCCCTGCACCTTTGGGGCACCATCCGTGCTCAGAACCGTGTCCCCGCTCACCCGGGCCATGTCCCCAGCTCTGCGGGATGCTGTCCCCACGTCCCTGAGGCGCTCTCCCCAATCTGGGCTTTGTCCCCCGTTCCTCGGGGCTCTTCCCCAGCTCACCCCGGGGCCACGAGGGTCCATCCCCGCGCCCCCGGGGCACTGTCCCTGCTCTGAGCCTTGTCCCCAGGTCCCCGCGTGTGCCCCACACGCCCCGAGGGGGGCCCGGCCGCGGTGTCCCCGCGTCCCCCCGCGTCCCCCCGCGGCTCTCACCGGCAGCTTGGTGAGGGGCGCGTTGCTGACGTGCTTCCCGAACACCTCCTCCTGGAACTGCAGCAGCTGCACCACCAGGC
Source organism: Anomalospiza imberbis (assembly GCF_031753505.1). Lineage (NCBI taxonomy): Eukaryota > Metazoa > Chordata > Aves > Passeriformes > Viduidae > Anomalospiza > Anomalospiza imberbis. The sequence goes on from NC_089702.1 coordinate 7,445,231, forward strand.
TCGACAGCGACTTGTTGGTGGGGGGCTCGGCCTGGATGTACTGCGGGGCCGGGGGCTCAGCGCGGCCACCGGGGCCGCTGAGGGGAGGGGAGGGGAGGGGAGGGGGGGGCGCGATGGCGGCGGCGGCGCCGTGACAGGCCGGGCCCGGCGGGGCGGGGGGCGGCGGCGGCGGCGGCCCCGCGGTTCCGCGGACCTACCTTCTTGTAGTTCTTGCCGAGCCAGAGCCGCACGTTGTCGAACTGGCTGACGGTGTCCGAGGCCTCGTAGTACTTGACGTTGGGGCCGCCGTCCTTCTTCCGCACCGCCATCTTGAGCGGGCCGGGCCGCGCCGCCGCCTCCGCCCGCCGCTGCCGCCCCCTGCCGGCCCCGCGCCGCCACTGCCGCGCCCGCCGCCGCCGCCTCCGGTCGCTGTCCCCGTTCCCGGCCGCTGTCCCCGTTCCCGGCCGCTGTCCGCGATCCCGCTGTCCGCGATCCCGATGTCCCCGATCCCGGTCGCTGTCCCCGCCGGTCGCCGTTACGGCCCCGCCGCCCCCCTTGGTGCTCTCCCGTTCCCGCACTGGCGCTCCCGCCGCCTCCGCTGCCGCCCCCTGGCGGTGCCGCTCCCGCACTGCCGCCTCCGCCGCTCCCGCCGCTCCCGCCCGGTGTTGCCGGTCCCGGTCGCTGGTCCCGCTGCCGCTCGGTGTTGCCGGTCCCGGTCGCAGTTCTTGCCCCCGCACCGCTACCCCCAATCGTTGTTCCCGACCTCAATCGCTATTCTCGGCCCCGCCGCCCCTGTTCTACTGCCCGCCACCGGTCCCGCCGCGACCGCCACCGCCTCCTGCTGGTCCCTGTCCCGCCGTTCCCGCTGTCCCCCGGGCGCTGTTCCCGGTCCCGGGCGCTGTTCCCGGTCCCGGGCGCTGTTCCGGGCTCCGAGCCCCCGCTCCACCGCCCGTTGTTGGTCCCGCTGCCCCCGGGCGCCGTTCCCGGCCCCGCCGCCCGCAAGTGCGACAAGCGAGGCACGACAAGGAGAAATGGGTTCAAATCTCAGGAGATTGGGTTTAGACGGATACTGGGAGGAAATTCCTCCCTGGGGAAGGTTGGAATGGATTTCCCAGGACAGCCGTGGCTGCCCCGTCCCTGGAAGTGTTCCAGGCCGGGTTGGACGGGGCTTGAAGCAGCCCGGGATAGCGGGAGGTGTCCCTGCCCAGGGCAGGGGGTGGGAAGGGATGAGCACCGGAGGGAGCCCCGGAACGGCACCGAGCACCGGACACCGAGCACCGGGCACTGAGTGCCGGGCACCGAGCGCCGGGCATTGAGCACCAAGCCGGGTTCCGAGCAGCGGACAGCGGGCTCCGAGCAGCGGGCACTGAGCACCAAGCCGGGCACCGGGCACCGGGCACCAAGCCGGGCACCGAGCACGGGACACCGGGCTCCGAGCACGAAGCCGGGCACCGGGCACGGGACACCGGGCTCCGAGCACCAAGCCGAGCACCGGGCACGGGACACCGGGCTCCGAGCGCCGGGCACCGTGCATTGAGCACCAAGCCGGGCACCGGGCACGGGACACCGGGCTCCGAGCACTGGGCACTGAGCACCAAGCCGAGCACCGGGCACCGAGTACCGGACACCGGGCTGCGAGCAGCGGGCATTGAGCACCAAGCCGGGCACCGAGTACCGGACGCCGGGGTCCGAGCACCGGGCATTGAGCACCAAGCCGGGCACCGAGTACCGGACGCCGGGGTCCGAGCACCGGGCATTGAGCACCAAGCCGGGCACCGAGTACCGGACGCCGGGGTCCGAGCAGCGGGCATTGAGCACCAAGCCGGGCACCGGGCACGGGACACCGGGCTGCGAGCAGCGGGCATTGAGCACGAAGCCGGGCACCGGGCACGGGACACCGGGGTCCGAGCACCGTGCATTGAGCACCAAGCCGGGCACCGAGTACCGGACGCCGGGCTGCGAGCAGCGGGCATTGAGCACGAAGCCGGGCACCGAGTACCGGACGCCGGGCTGCGAGCAGCGGGCATTGAGCACGAAGCCGGGCACCGAGTACCGGACGCCGGGGTCCGAGCACCGGGCATTGAGCATCAAGCCGGGCACCGGGCACGGGACACCGGGGTCCGAGCAGCGGGCATTGAGCACGAAGCCGGGCACCGAGTACCGGACGCCGGGGTCCGAGCAGCGGGCATTGAGCACGAAGCCGGGCACCGAGTACCGGACGCCGGGGTCCGAGCCCCGGGCGGGGCGGGGCCGGGAGCGGCGGCGGGGCCGGGTCTATGTGGAGCGCGGCGCAGGGAGGCGCGAGAGTCACGGTGGCCGAGTGGTTAAGGCGTTGGACTCGAAATCCAATGGGGTTTCCCCGCACAGGTTCGAATCCTGTCCGTGACGCCGAGCTCACTTTTGCTGGTGGGGGACACACGTGGGAGCTCCCCCGGTACCGGCCAGCACACGCTGCCCCTCCGGTACCGGCTCTTTTAACGGCGGGAGCATCACGGAGCCTCCCGCCCGTCGGTAGTGGCTCCTTTAACGACGGGAATAGCGGGAAAGACACACCCTCAGCCTCCGGTACCGGCGGGAACACCACCGATCCCCCAAGCGCCGGTACCGGCTCTTTTAAGCGCAGGAACAGCGGGAAAGACACACCCTCAGCCTCCGGTACCGGCGGGAACACCACCGATCCCCCAAGCCCCGGTACCGGCTCTTTTAAGTGCAGGAACAGCGGGAAAGACACACCCTCAGCCTCCGGTACCGGCTCCTGTGACGGCGGGAACACCACCGATCCCCCCAAGCCCCGGTACTGGCACTTTTAAGGGTGGGAACAACGGGGACCCCCCCTCAGGTCCTGGCGCTTCTAACGGGGGTAGCCACAGGGATCCTCCCTCGGTTACCGGCTCTTAACGGCGGCAGCAGCGGGAAAAACACGTGCTCTCTCTCCGGTACCGGCTCCTTTAACGGCGGAAGGATCAAAGAGTCCCCACGCCTCGGTACCGGGTCTTTTAGGAGTGGGAACAATGGGGAATCCCCTCAAATCCCAGCTCCTTTAGCGGTGGGAGCAGCAGGGATCCCCCAAGACCCGGTACCAACACTTTTAGGGTTCAGAACATTGGGAACCCCTCCAATCCCAGCTCCTTTAGGGGTGGGAGCAGCAGGGACCCCTCCAGTCCTGGTCCCAGCTCTTTTAGGGTTGGGAACAATGGGAACCCCCCTAAATCCCAGCTCGTTTAGAGGTGGGAGCAGCAGGGATCCCCCAAGACCCGGTACCAACACTTTTAGGTTTGGCAACAATGGGGACCCCTCAAATCCCAGCTCCTTTAGGGGTGGGAGCAGCAGGGATCCCCCAAGACCCGGTACCAACACTTTTAGGGTTCAGAAAAATGGGAACCCCTCTAATCCCAGCTCTTTTGGGGGTGGGAGCAGCAGGGATCCCCCAAGACCCAGTACCAACACTTTTAGGGTTGGGAACAATGGGAACCCCTCAAATCCCAGCTCCTTTAGGGGTGGGAGCAGCAGGGACCCCTCCAGTCCTGGTCCCAGCTCTTTTAGGGTTGGGAACAATGGGAACCCCCCTAAATCCCAGCTCCTTTAGGAGTGGGAGCAGCAGGGATCCCCCAAGACCCGGTACCAACACTTTTAGGGTTCAGAACAATGGGAACCCCGCAAATCTCAGCTCCTTTAGGGGTGGGAGCAGCAGGGACCCCTCCAGTCCTGGTCCCAGCTCTTTTAGGGTGGGAACAACAGGAACACCCTCCAATCCCAGCTCTTTTGGGGTGGGAGCAGCAGGGACCCCAGGTCTTTTTGGGGTGGGGACCCCCTGCGGCAGTGCCGGCTCATTTTGGCGTGGGAGCAGCAGGGACCTTTCTCTGATCCTGGATTTTTTAAGGGCAGGAGAAGTGGGGACCCCACTCCGGTCCCAGCTCTTTTTGGGGTGGGAACAAGGGGGACAGGTTCATCCTTTTTGGGGAGCACATCTGGGGGGCTTCAGGGCAGGGGGAACCCCCGGGACCCTCAGCCACCCCCATTCCCTCCCAGGAGTGACATTTGTTGACTCCAAGATGCCCCCAGGGTGGGGAGAATAGCCCCAAACCCACCCATATTTACCCCAAGACTGAGCCCCCCGACACGGGGAGGGTTTTGGGGTGCAGGAGGAGGCCCCCAAAGCGGGGATAAAGCAACCAGAATTCTGTTTATTGATCACTTCAATCCCTGCCTCCCGCCGGATCTGCCGGGACCGACACCGGAGGAGAAACAATGGTAAAAAATAACCAAAATAAATGCAAATAAATTAAATTCCCAACGAGTCCCACGGACCCAGGCCAGAGGCGCCTGCCCACGGTACTTGGAAAATCAAATAAAAAGGGGGAGTAAAAATGAGAAAAGGTCCAAAAAAAAAAATTAAAGTACAAAAAAAAAAAAAAATACAGAACCACAATCACGAGTGTCTGGAAAAATAACACCAAGAGTGGAGAAAGCAGAGCCAAACACGGACTGGGAGGAGGTGGGAGATGCCCGGGGGGGATCCGGCTGCTCCCGGGGCCAGGGAACGGGGCATGCACAAAGCGAGGGGGACAGGAGGGTCCCCAAGGCCAAGGACCCCTCACTCCAGGGTTGGTGACACCAGCAGTGCCCGTGCGGGGACACCAAGCCAGGTGGAAATTCCAGAGGGGGCGAGGAGACAGAGCTTGCCGGGCAGCAGGGCCGGGATTTGGGGGACCCCCCGAGGCGTCTGGCGGTGCGTGGAGCCCCTGCTCCCCCTCTCCTTGAAACGGGGCGAGCCGAGCCGGGTTTGTAACGGTCCAATCAAGCAGGGAACCCTAAAATTCCAAGTCCAGGAAACCCCTGCCGTCCCAGGATGGCGGAACCGTTGATTTTTTTCCCCCAAATCTCCACGCCATGAGCGAAAATCACTTAAAAAACCAAGTCCGGGAAACCCACCCCCCCCACCGCCGTCCCGAAGTGGATTTTCTTTTTTCCCCCTCAGATCTCCTCCACGCCGTGAGCGAAAATCATGACGAGCCCCGGCTCCAGCACCATGTCCTCGCCCATGTGCTGGTTCTCGCAGGCCATCACCACCACGGCCTGCTTGCCGGGGATGCGTTTGGCCACGTAGTTCTCGTAGTAGCGCCGGTTCATCTGGCGCGTCTCCAGCGTGGCCAGCCCCTGCGGCCAGTTGCGCTCGTGGGCGTTCTCGATCAGCTCGTTGGTGATGGACGCTGGGCAGCCGCTCTCCACCAGCGAGCGCTTGATGACCGCCTGCAGCACCGCGTCCGGCGTGGAGATCATGCCACCCCAGCGCGTCACCCGCGCCGGCTGCAGGGAGTTCACCCACCTGGGGGGGCACAACGGGGTCAGGGATGGGGGTTTGGGGGGGGATTGTGGGGGTTCACCCACCTGGGGGGACATAACGGGGTCAGGGATGGGATGGGATTGTGGAATTGTGGGGGTTCACCCACCTGGGGGGGCACAACCGGGTCAGGGATGGGGGTTTGGGGTGGGATTTTGGGGGTTCACCAGGCTCAGGACACTCAGAAGGGTCAGGGAAGGGGGTTTGGGGTGGAAATGTGGGGGTTCACCCAGCTGGGGGGAGATAATGGGGTCAGGGATGGGGGTTTGGGGTGGGATTTTGGGCGTTCACTAGGCTCAGGACACTCAGAGGGGTCAGGGATGGGGGTTCACCCAGCTCAGGGGAGATAATGGGGTCAGGGATGGGGGTTTGGGGTGGGATTTTGGGGGTTCACCCAGCTGGGGGGGGATAATGGGGTCAGGGAAGGGGGTTTGGGGTGGGATTTTGGGGGTTCACCGAGCTCAGGACACTCAGAAGGGTCAGGGATGGGGGTTTGGGGTGGGATTGTGGGGGTTCAGCCACCTTGGGGGGGGATAACGGGGTCAGGGATGGGGGTTTGCGGTGGGATTTTGGGGGTTCACTAGGCTCAGGACACTCAGAAGTGTCAGGGATGGGGGCTTGGGGTGGGATTTTGGGGGTTCACTGAGATCAGGACACTCAGAGGGGTCAGGGATGGCGGTTTGGGGTGGGATTTTGGGGGTTCACCCAGCTGGGGGGGGATAACGGGGTCAGGGATGGGGGCTTGGGGTGGGATTTTGGGGGTTCACCCAGCTCAGGACACTCAGAGGGGTCAGGGATGGGGGTTTGGGGTGGGATTTTGGGGGTTCACCGAGCTCAGGACACTCAGAAGGGTCAGGGATGGGGGCTTGGGGTGGGATTTTGGGGGTTCACTAGGCTCAGGACACTCAGAGTGGTCAGGGATGGGGGTTTGGGGTGGGATTTTGGGGGTTCACCAGGCTCAGGACACTCAGAGTGGTCAGGGATGGGGGTTTGGGGTGGGATTTTGGGGGTTCACCAGGCTCAGGACACTCAGAGGGGTCAGGGATGGGGGTTTGGGGTGGGATTTTGGGGGTTCACCAGGCTCAGGACACTCAGAGGGGTCAGGGATGGGGGTTTGGGATGGGATTTTGGGGGTTCACCGAGCTCAGGACACTCAGAGGGGTCAGGGATGGGGGTTTGGGGTGGGATTTTGGGGGTACACTAGGCTCAGGACACTCAGAGTGGTCAGGGATGGGGGTTTGGGGTGGGATTTTGGGGGTTCACCAGGCTCAGGACACTCAGAAGTGTCAGGGATGGGGGCTTGGGGTGGGATTTTGGGGGTTCACTGAGATCAGGACACTCAGAGGGGTCAGGGATGGCGGTTTGGGGTGGGATTTTGGGGATTCTGCCACCTTGGCGGGGGATAACGGGGTCAGGGATATGGGGGTTTGGGATGGGATTTTGGGGGTTCACCAGGCTCAGGACACTCAGAAGGGTCAGGGATGGGGGTTTGGGGTGGGATTGTGGGGGTTCACCCAGCTTGGGGGGAGATAATGGAGTCAGGGATGGGGGTTTGGGGTGGGATTTTGGGGGTTCACCAGGCTCAGGACACTCAGAGGGGTCAGGGATGGGGGTTTGGGGTGGGATTTTGGGGGTTCACCGAGCTCAGGACACTCAGAGGGGTCAGGGAAGGGGGTTTGGGGTGGGATTTTGGGGGTTCACCCAGCTCAGGACACTCAGAGTGGTCAGGGATGGGGGTTTGGGGTGGGATTTTGGAGGTTCACCCAGCTGGGGGGAGATAATGGAGTCAGGGATGGGGGTTTGGGGTGGAAATGTGGGGGTTCACCCAGCTCTGGACACTCAGAGGGGTCAGGGATGGGGGTTTGGGGTGGGATTTTGGGGGTTCACCAGGCTCAGGACACTCAGAGGGGTCAGGGATGGGGGTTTGGGGTGGGATTTTGGGGATTCTGCCACCTTGGCGGGGGATAACGGGGTCAGGGATGGGGGTTTGGGGGGGAAATGTGGGGGTTCACCCAGCTCGGGGGAGATAATGGAGTCAGGGATGGGGGTTTGGGGTGGGATTTTGGGGGTTCACCCAGCTCGGGGGAGATAATGGAGTCAGGGATGGGGGTTTGGGGTGGGATTTTGGGGGTTCACCCAGCTCGGGGGAGATAATGGAGTCAGGGATGGGGGTTTGGGGTGGGATTTTGGGGGTTCACCCAGCTCAGGACACTCAGAGGGGTCAGGGATGGCGGTTTGGGGTGGGATTTTGGGGGTTCACCAGGCTCAGGACACTCAGAGGGGTCAGGGATGGGGGTTTGGGGTGGGATTGTGGATTTCCACCCAGCTGGGGACACACATGGCTCAGGAACGGAGGTTTTGAGGTGGAATTGTGGAATTGCTGAGGTTGGAAAAGACCTCCATGACCACTGAGCTCAACCTGAGACCAATCCCCACCAGGGCCCAAAGGAACTGCAAATTCCCCCCAAAAAAATTGCAAATTCCCCCGAAAAACTATTAATTTCCCTTAAAAAAAAGGCAAATTCCTCCCAAAACCAAAAAAAAAAATCCCCCAAAATCGAAAAATTTCCCTCAAAAAATTACAAATTCCCCCAAAAAACTATATAGATTTCCCTCAAAAAACTACAGATTTCCCTCAAAAATCTACAATTTCACCCCCAAAACCACAAATTTCCCTCAAAAAAAAATTGCCCCCAAAACATAGAAATTCCCCTAAAAAACGATGAATTTCCCTCAAGAAACTACAAATTTCCCTCAAAAAATGACAAATTTCCCTCAAAAAACGATGAATTTCCCCCCAAAAAGGACGTATTTCCCTCAAAAAAATGACGATTTTCCCTCAAAAAATGACAAATTTCCCTCAAAAAATGACGAATTTCCCTCAAAAAACAACGAATATTCCTCAAAAAACGACGAATTTCCCTCAAAAAATGACGAATTTCCCTCAAAAAACGATGAATTTTCCTCAAAAAATGATGAATTTCCCTCAAGAAACTACAGATTTCCCTCAAAAAAACAATGAATTTTTCTAAAAAAATGACGATTTTCCCTCAAAAAATGATGAATTTCCCTCAAAAAAGGACGAATTTCCCTCAAAAAAATGACGATTTTCCCTCAAAAAACGACGAATTTCCCTCAAAAAACGACGAATTTCCCTCAAAAAATGATGAATTTCCCTCAAGAAACTACAGATTTCCCTCAAAAAAGGATGAATTTCCCTCAAAAAACGACGAATTTCCCTCAAAAAAGGATGAATTTCCCTCAAAAAACGACAAATTTCCCTCAAAAAAGATGAAATTCCCTAAAAAAATGATGAATTTCCCTCAAATAAGATGAATTTTTCTAAAAAAATGACGAATTTCCCTCAAAAAACGACGAATTTCCCTCAAAAAACGACGAAATTTCCCTCAAAAAACGACGAATTTCCCTCAAAAAATGATGAATTTCCCTAAAAAAAGACGAATTTCCCTCAAAAAATGACAAATTTCCCTCAAAAAAAAAAAGGATTTTCCTCAAAAAAGGATGAATTTCCCTCAAAAAACGACAAATTTCCCTCAAAAAAGATGAATTTCCCTAAAAAAATGATGAATTTCCCTCAAAAAAGTTGATTTTTTCTTAAAAAATGACGAATTTCCCTCAAAAAAACAATGAATTTCCCTCAAAAAATGACAAATTTCCCTCAAAAAACGACGAATTTCCCTCAAAAAAGGACGTATTTCCCTCAAAAAAATGACGATTTTCCCTCAAAAAAATGACAGATTTCCCTCAAAAAATAATGAATTTCCCTCAAAAAAGATGAATTTTTCTAAAAAACGACGAATTTCCCTCAAGAAACGACGAATTTCCCCGGAAAAGCCCCCAAATGCCCGGCACTCACTCCAGGATCTCGTTGTACTCGATGGTTTCCTCCAGGTTCTGCAGGTTGGGGTTGACGCTGCGGATCGCCCTCATGTACGCCTTGAGCAGCTGGATGTCCCTCTTCTGCCAAGGTAGGGAAAAACGGCATTGAGAATGGAAAAAAAACCCGTTTTTCCTCTTTTTTTTGCGGGGATTTTGGTGTCCAAGCACCAAAAACTGACCCTGGTTTTTGCCCATTTTTTGGTGCCTAAGAAGCCAAACCCGCCCCTTGTTTTTTTCCCTTTATTTTTATCTTACAAAGGTAATACATACAAATATCAAGTTTGAATTAAGAGCTTAAAACAGACAAAATCAGAACAATAAATAATAACTACTATCAGATTTAACTTACATCCTTCAAATAAATCAGATCTTTTACAACATTAAAAATTACTGCAGAGCCACACTCAAACCATTGCTCCCTTCAGCATATTTTTCCTATTTTTTGGGATTTCTTTGGGATTTTGGGATTTCTGGAGCACCCGGCGTGGCCCAGCCCAATCCCACAGAGCCACACCTTCCCCCAGCTACTTTTCCCCCATTTTTGGGGGGGATTTTTTGGTTTTTTTGGGATTTCTGGAGTCCCTGGTGCGGCCCAGCCCAACCCCACAGAGCCACACTCAGCCCACACCTTCCCCTCAGCACATTTTTCCCGTTTTTTTTGGGATTTCTTTGGGATTTTTTTTGGGATTTTGGGATTTCTGGAGCCCCCAGTGTGGTCAAGCCCAATTCCACAGAGCCACACTCAGCCCACACCTTCCCCTCAGCACATTTTTCCCGTTTTTTTTTGGGATTTCTTGGGGATTTTTTTCGGATTTTGGGATTTCTGGAGCCCCCAGCGTCTCCCAGCCCAACCCCACAGAGCCACACTCAGCCCACACCTTCCCCTCAGCACATTTTTCCCGTTTTTTTTGGGATTTCTTGGGGATTTTCTTGGGATTTTGGGATTTCTGGAGTCCCCTGTGTGTTCAAGCCCAATCCCACAGAGCCACACTCAGCCCACACCTTCCCCTCAGCACATTTTTCCCGTTTTTTTGGGATTTCTTGGGGATTTTTTTGGGATTTTGGGATTTCTGGAGTCCCTGGCGTGGCCCAGCCCAACCCCACATAGCCACACTCAGCCCACACCTTCCCCTCAGCACATTTTTTCCCCTTTTTTTTGGGATTTCTTTGGGATTTTTTTTGGGATTTTGGGATTTCTGGAGCCCCCAGTGTGGTCAAGCCCAATTCCACAGAGCCACACTCAGCCCACACCTTCCCCTCAGCACATTTTTCCCGTTTTTTTTGGGATTTCTTGGGGATTTTTTTCGGATTTTGGGATTTCTGGAGCCCCCAGCGTCTCCCAGCCCAACCCCACAGAGCCACACTCAGCCCACACCTTCCCCTCAGCACATTTTTCCCGTTTTTTTTGGGATTTCTTGGGGATTTTCTTGGGATTTTGGGATTTCTGGAGTCCCCTGTGTGTTCAAGCCCAATCCCACAGAGCCACACTCAGCCCACACCTTCCCCTCAGCACATTTTTCCCGTTTTTTTTGGGATTTCTTGGGGATTTTTTTGGGATTTTGGGATTTCTGGAGTCCCTGGCGTGGCCCAGCCCAACCCCACATAGCCACACTCAGCCCACACCTTCCCCTCAGCACATTTTTTCCCCTTTTTTTTGGGATTTCTTCGGGATTTTTGGGGGATTTTGCCCTTCCAGCCCAGTCCTGGCCCAATCCTGGTGTTCCTGGCCCACCTGCTCGGCCAGCTGGTGCTTGTGCTCAGCCGAGGTTTTCTCCAGCTCGGCGATCCTCGTCTGCTGCTGCTGCACCACCGAGCGCAGGTGCTTGATGCAGTTGTGGTTGGGCAGCTCGTCCTTGGGCATCTCCAACCTGCCAGGAGCGGGGGAAAAAGGCGGAGACCCCAAATTCGGGGAATTTACACCTTCCAGAGCTCATCCAGGTGTGGAAAGCCAGGCTCTGAGTGCCAGGCTGGGGGAGGATTTGGGGAATAAACGGGGATTTTTCTCCTTTGCTGCCTTCCTGGGCAGTTCCAAAGCCTGACACCCCTTTCCAGGAGGAAATTCCTGCTGATGTCCAATCTGAACCTCTCCTGGAGGTGTCCCATCCCAGGGCCCTTCCTGTGTTCATCCCGTGTCCACCTCCATCCCGTGCCCATCCCAGGGCAGCCCCAGTGCCCATCCTGTGCCCATTCCACATCCATCCTGTGTCCATCCCTATCCCATGTCCATGCCAGTGCCATCCTGTGTCCATCCCACGTCCACCCTGTGTCTATCCCACTGTCCATCCTTTGCCCATTCCATGGCCATCTCCTGTCCATCCCCATCCCGTGCCCATCCCCATCCTTTGTCCATCTCCATCCCAGGGCCATCCCATGTCTATCCCCATCCCAGTGCCCATACTGTGCCCATCCCGTGTCCATCCCCATCCCATGTCTATTCCCATCCTATATCCATCTCCATCCCATCCCATGTCCATCCCCATCCCAGGGCTATCCTGTGTCCATCCCAGAGCCATTCCTGTGCCCATTCCATGGCCATTCTGTGTCCATCCCCATCCCATGACCATCCCATGTCCATCACCATCCCGTGTCCTTCCCTATCCCGTGTCCATCCCATGTCCATCCCCATCCCAGTGCCCATACTGTGCCCATCCCGTGTCCATCCCCATCCCGTGTCCATCCCATGTCCATCCCCATCCCGTGTTTATCCCTATCCCGTGTCCTTCCCTATCCCACGTCCATCCCATGTCCATCCCCATCCCAGTGCCCATACTGTGCCCATCCCATCCCGTGTCCATCCCCATCCTGTGTCCATCCCATGTCCATCCCCATCCTGTGTTCATCCCTATCCCGTGTCCTTCCCTATCCCGCATCCGTCCCATGTCCATCCCTATCCCATGTCCATCTCAGTGCCCATACTGTGCCCATCCCATCCCATGTCCATCCCCATCCCGTGTCCATCCCATGTCCATGACCATCCCATACTCATCCCATGTCCATCCCCATCCCGTGTCCGTCCCATGTCCATCCCCAGTCCATCTCCATCCCATCCCCATCCCATGTCCATCCCATGCCCATCCCCATCCCGTGTCCATCCCATGTCCATCCCCATCCCATGTCCATCCCCATCCCATGTCCATCCCCATCCCGTGTCTGTCCCATGTCCATCCCCAGTCCATCCCCATCCCGTGTCTATCTCCATCCCATCCCCATCCCATGCCCATCCCATGTCCATCCCCATCCCGTGTCCATCCCATGTCCATCCCGTGCCCGCCCTCACCCGCATCCCTGCTCGCAGGTGACCGGGCGCTTGGGGTTGTGCTCGCAGTCGTTGAGGTGGGCCATGAGGTTGTCGAGGCGCACGACGGCCGTGCAGCCGAAGACGGCGTTGTCGCAGGTGATCTGCAGCTTGGAGAGCATGTTCCGCATGATCCGCGGCACCGGGCGCAGGTGGGCCACCGTCACCACGCTGCGGTCCACCGGGCACGTCTGCTGCTGCGAGAACCACTGCGTGATGCAGGCATTGCAGAAGGCGTGCTCGCAGTGCGGGGCCTGCGGGGAACGACGCCGGGGTCACGCGTGGAACGGCTGGGATTGGGGAAACCTCCCAGGGCATCGAGGCCAGGCTGGGACTGATCCCCAGCAGAGCCTGAGTGCCACCTCTGCTCCTTCAGTCATGGGATTGATCATGGGATAACTAATGGGATCGATCATGGGATCACTCATGGGATCACTCATGGGATCAACCATGGGATCACTCATGGGATCAACCATGGGATCAACCATGGGATCAACCATGGGATCAATCATGGGATCAACCATGGGATCAACCATGGGATCAGTCATGGGATCAGCCATGGGATCACTCATGGGATCAACCATGGGATCAACCATGGGATCACTCATGGGATCAATCATGGGATCAACCATGGGATCAACCATGGGATCAACCATGGGATGAACCATGGGATCAACCATGGGATGAACCATGGGATCAACCATGGGATCAGCCATGGGATCAACCATGGGATCAACCATGGGATCAATCATGGCATCAATCATGCAATGGCTGAGGTGGGGAAACCTCCCAGGGCATCAAGGCCAGGCTGGGACTGATGCCCAGGAGAGCCCCGAGTGCCACCTCTGCTCCTTCAGTCATGGGACTGATCATGGAACCAGTCTTGGAATCACCCATAGAGTCATTCATGGGATCAAACATGGAATTGCTCATGAGATCATTCACAGGAACCATTAATGGAGTTATTCATGGGATCGCTCATGGAACCGCTCACGGCATCATTCACAGGATCCCTCACGGGATCGCTGAGTTTGGGAAAAACCTCCCGAATCATCAAGTCCAACTTGTGAGCAACCCCTGCCAGAGCCCTGAGTGCCACCTCCACTCCTTCCCCAGGATGGGGGGACCCCTCCGCTGTGCCGCCCCCCAACCTGTGCTGACCCCCCACCTGTGCTGCTCCCCAACCTGTGCCGACGCCCAACCTGTGCTGCCCCCCAACCTGTGCTGCTCCAACCCTTCCCAGGACCACCCACACCCCTGCAGCTCCCCCCACGCCCCATCCCAACACCCCCGAGCCCGGAGCCGCCACCGGATCCCGCCGCGGTGCCCAGGTGGGTCCTACCTGCACCGGCTCCTCCAGGACCCCGCTGCAGATGGGGCAGATCAGGTCCTCGTCAACGTCCCCCTGGAACCGAGCTACATCATACCCCATCGCTCGTCACCGGCGCCAGAACCCTGCGGGGCGGGCACGGGTCAGGGGACACCTGGGAGCGCCAGGAGGGGGCACGTCAACGGGTGCCGAGTCAAACCCGCTCCTTCCGGAGCTGCCTTGGCTCAGGAATGGGGAGGAACTCGGGTCCCTTGGAGCTTTTTGGGATCTCCCAGAGCCATTCCAGCCCCTGGGAATGGGATCTACCAGGGTTTGAAGGAGGAACTCGGGTCCCTTGGAGCTTTTTGGGATCTCCCAGAGCCATTCCAGCCCCTGGGAATGGGATCTACCAGGGTTTGAAGGCCAAGGTCCAGCAGGGAAAGGGTTTTTGAGTCAAACCCGCTCCTTCCGGAGCTGCCTTGGCTCAGGGATGGGGAGGAACTTGGGTCCCTTGGAGCTTTTTGGGATCTCCCAGAGCCATTCCAGCCCCTGGGAATGGGATCTACCAGGGTTTGAAGGCCAAAGTCCTGCAGGGAAATGGTTGGGAAGGGTATTAAATCTGTCCGCCCTGGGAACCCTAATCCTAAATGCAATCCAGGCAAAACTAACCCTAATCTTGGGAACCCTAACACAATTCCTAATCTTGGGAACCCTAACATTAATCCCAGGAACCCGAATCCTAATCCTGGGGACTCTAACCCTAATCCTGGGAATCTTAATCCCAGTCCTTGGAACCCTAACCCTGGGAACCCTAATCCTAATCCCAATCCTGGGAACGCTAATCCTAACCCTAAATTCCCCAGTTGTGGGTTTGATTTGGGGGTTTTGGGGTGGTTTATTTGCTTTGCAGTGTGACAGGGAGCGCTCCCGGCGTTGCGAACGGAAGCGTTCCAAGCCCGGCATTCCCAGGAAATTCCTTCCTCCAGCACCTTCCTCTCCGCGCCGGCGCCGGCCTTGAGCTCTGCCCCGGCCGTTGCTGCTCCCTCCGCCCCTCCCGGACATCAAAGCGGTGACACGGGGGTGACGCGGGCGGTGACAAAGGCCCGATAAGGAGTCCCCACCCCAAACCCCAACGGGAGGGGCACGGGGTGGGGGAGGACACCGGGACACGGCCCCGGGAGCTGGGAGGGCACCCGGGAATTCCAGCTGTGCCCACCTCAGGAATTCCAGCTGTGCAGGGCAAGAATTCCAGCTGTGCCCACATCAGTAATTCCAGCTGTGCAGGGGACCCAGGAATTCCAGCTGTGCAGGGGACCCAGGAATTCCAGCTGTGCTCACATCAGGAATTCCAGCTGTGCAGGGCAGGAATTCCAGCTGTGAGGGGACTTGGGAATTCCAGCTGTGCAGGGCAGGAATTCCAGCTGTGCCCACCTCAGGAATTCCAGCTGTGAGGGGACCCAGGAATTCCAGCTGTGCAGGGGACCCAGGAATTCCAGCTGTGCTCACATCAGCAATTCCAGCTGTGCAGGGCAGGAATTCCAGCTGTGCCCACCTCAGCAATTCCAGCTGTGCAGGGCAGGAATTCCAGCTGTGAGGGGCCCTGGGAATTCCAGTTGTGCCCACATCAGGAGCGCAGGCTGGCTCAGGAGGGCAGGCGAGGCCTGGCCCTGCTGCTGTTCCAGATGTGGTGGCCAGATGCGGCCTCGCCGGCACAGCCAGATGTGCTGAGCTCCCACACCTCACCACCGGCCAGCTGTGGCCTCTCAGCCAGATGTGGACTCCCAAAACCCATCCAGATGTGCTGAGCTCCTGCACCCCGGCCGTGCCCAGATGTGCCCCAGCCGAGGAGCAGAGCAGGTTAAAAATCGCTGCAGAGCCGCACTCAGCCCACACCTTCCCCTCAGCACATTTTTCCCCTTTTTTTGGGATTTCTTGGGGATTTTTGGAGGATTTTCTGGATTTCTGGAGCCCCCGGTGCGGCCCAGCCCAATCTCACAGAGCCGCACTCAGCCCACACCTTCCCCTCAGCACAATTTTCCCGTTTTTTTTGGGATTTCTTGGGGATTTTTGGAGGATTTTGGGATTTCTGGAGCCCCTGGCGCGGCCCAGCCCAATCCCACAGAGCCACACCTTCCCCCAGGGACTTTCCCCCCTTTTTTTTTCAGGATTTTTTGCTTTTTTTGGGATTTCTGGAGCCCCCGGTGTGGTCAAGCCCAATCCCACAGAGCCACACTCAGCCCACACCTTCCCCTCAGCACAATTTTCCTGTTTTTTTTGGGATTTCTTGGGGATTTTTGGAGGATTTTGGGATTTCTGGAGTCCCTGGCACGGCCCAGCCCAATCCCACAGAGCCACACTCAGCCCAGCCACTTTTCCCCATTTTTTTGGGGGGATTTCAGTGCCCAACACCCCAAATCTGCCCATTCCCAGCCCAATCCTGGCATTTCTGGAGTCCAACCAAACCCTGCAGAGCCACGCTCAGCCCACGTCCCCACAGCCTTTTTTTCCTGCTTTTTTTGAGGATTTTGGGATTTCTGGAGTCCCTGGCACAGCCCAGCCCAATCCCACAGAGCCACACTCAGCCCACACCTTCCCCTCAGCACTTTTTTCCCCTCTTTTTGGGGATTTCTTTGGGATTTTTGGAGGATTTTGGGATTTCTGGAGTCCCTGGCGCGGCCCAGCCCAATCCCACAGAGCCACACCTTCCCCCAGGGACTTTCCCCCCTTTTTTTTTCAGGATTTTTTGCTTTTTTGGGATTTCTGGAGCCCCCGGTGTGGTCAAGCCCAACCCCACAGAGCCACACTCAGCCCACACCTTCCCCTCAGCACTTTTTTCCCTCTTTTTGGGGATTTCTTTGGGATTTTTGGAGGATTTTGGGATTTCTGGAGCCCCCGGCGCGGCCCAGCCCAATCCCACAGAGCCACACCTTCCCCCAGCCACTTTTCCCCCTTTTTTTTTCAGGATTTTTTGCTTTTTTTGGGATTTCTGGAACCCCCGGTGTGGCCCAGCCCAACCCCACAGAGCCACACTCAGCCCACACCTTCCCCTCAGCACATTTTTCCCCTTTTTTTTTGGGATTTCTTTGGGATTTTTGGAGGATTTTGGGATTTCTGGAGTCTCTGGCACAGCCCAGCCCAATCCCACAGAGCCACACCTTCCCCCAGCCACTTTTTCCCGATTTTTTGGTTTTTTTTGGGATTTCTGGAGTCCCTGGCACGGCCCAGCCCAATCCCACAAAGCCACACTCATCCCAGCCACTTTTCCCCATTTTTTTGGGGGGGATTTCGGTGCCCAACACCCCAAACCTGCCCTTCCAGACAGAGGGACAGATGTGAGGCCACCGCTCCGTGTCCGGCCCTGGGGACCCTCCCCGAGCCCCGGGGGAGACTTTGTCCCCTCCCCTGTCCCCACAAACCAGCTCCAGGTGCCGGCGGATCCTTTATTCCCAAAAAAAAAAAAAAAACCCTGGAAAATCCCAGGCCAGGCTTCGATAAGGGCCAACGGCTGCGGGGTGTGGGGTCAGGGCCGTTCCCAGAGCCTGGAACGGCCCCAAATCCCTCCCCAGCCCTTCCCACGGGATCAGAGCAGCTGCAGAGAAACCTGGGAGCCCTCGGCACAGCCGGGAGCGCCGGGACCTCTCCCACGGCTCCGGAAAATTCCCTGGATTTCAGGTGTTCCCAGAGGCAGGAGCAGCTCCAGGAACAGCCCCTCCTCCCCTCCTGCCTGGCTGGGATTGCACCGGGCTCGTCCCAAAACTCTGGGATCGCACCGGGCTCGTCCCAAAACTCCTCTGGGATCGCACTGGAGTCGTCCCAAAACTCTGGGATTGCACCGGGCTCATCCCAAAATTCTGGGATTGCACCGGGCTCGTCCCAAAACTCTGGGATCGCACCGGGCTCATCCCGAAACTCCTCTGGGATCTCACCGGGCTCGTCCCAAAACTCTGGGATCTCACCAGGCTCATCCCAAAACTCTGGGATTGCACCGGGCTCATCCCAAAACTCTGGGATTGCACCGGGCTCATCCCAAAACTCTGGGATCTCACTGGGCTCATCCCAAAAATCTGGGATTGCACCGGGCTCATCCCAAAACTCTGGGATTTCACCGGGCTCATCCCAAAACTCCTCTGGGATCTCACTGGGCTCATCCCAAAACTCTGGGATCTCACTGGGCTCATCCCAAAACTCTGGGATCTCACCGGGCTCATCCCAAAACTCTGGGATTGCACCAGGCTCGTCCCAAAACTCTGGGATTGCACCAGGCTCATCCCAAAACTCTGGGATTGCACTGGGCTCATCCCAAAACTCCTCTGGGATCGCACCGGGCTCATCCCAAAACTCCTCTGGGATCTCACCGGACTTGTCCCAAAACTCTGGGATCTCACCGGCTCATCCCAAAACTCTGGGATCGCACCGGGCTCATCCCAAAACTCCTCTGGGATCTCACCGGGCTCATCCCAAAACTCTGGGATCTCACCGGGCTCATTCCAAAACTCTGGGATCTCACTGGGCTCATCCCAAAACTCTGGGATCGCACTGGGCTCATCCCAAAACTCTGGGATTGCACCGGGCTCATCCCAAAACTCCTCTGGGATCGCACCGGACTTGTCCCAAACCTCTGGGATCTCACCGGCTCATCCCAAAACTCTGGGATCTCACCGGCTCATCCCAAAACTCCTCTGGGATCTCACCGGGCTCATCCCAAAACTCCTCTGGGATCTCACCGGGCTCATCCCAAAATTCCTCTGGGATCTCACCGGGCTCGTCCCAAAATTCCTCTGGGATCTCACCGGGCTCGTCCCAAAACTCTGGGATCTCACCAGGCTCATCCCAAAATTCTGGGATCGCACCGGGCTCGTCCCAAAACTCCTCTGGAATTGCACCGGGCTCATCCCAAAACTCTGGGATCTCACCAGGCTCATCCCAAAACTCTGGGTTTGCACCAGACTCATCCCAAAACTCTGGTATTGCACCAGGCTCATCCCAAAATTCTGGGATCGCACCAGGCTCATCCCAAAATTCTGGGATCGCACCAGGCTCATCCCAAAATTCTGGTTTTCCTTCGCCTTTCACTTCCAAGCTTCCCAATCCCAACCAAATCCCAGTGGAATCCCAACCACATTCCAAATTCCATCCAAATTCCAACTCATTCCAATCAAATTCCAACTACTTTTTAACCAAATTCCATCTGAATTCCCAGCTCTTCTCCAATTTCCTTGGGAATTTCTGGGAATTCCCAGCTCTTCTCCGATTTTCCTCCAAGGATTGGAAGAATTCCCACGGAAAAAAGGAAGGATTGGAGGAATTCCCAAAAAAAAAAGGAAAAAGAAAAGGAAATGGAAAAGGAAAAAAGGAAAAAAGGAAAAAGGAAAAGAGAAAGGATTGAAGGAATTCCCAAAAAAGGAAAAAGGAAAGGAAAATGAAAGAGGGAAAAGGGAAAAAATTGGAGCATTTCCCAAAAAAGGAAAAGGAAAAGGAGGAAGGATTGGAAAAATTCCCAAAAAAGGGAAAAGGAAAGGAAAAGGGAAAAATTGGAGGAATTCCAGAAAAAGGAAAGGAAAAGAGAAAAGGGAAAAAAGGGAAAAGGGAAACGAAAGGAAAGGCTGAATGAATTCCCATGGAAAAAGGAAGGATGGGAAGAATTCCCATGGAAAAAGGAAGGATGGGAAGAATTCCCATGGAAAAAAGGAAGGATGGGAGGAATTCCCATGGAAAAAAGGAAGGATGGGAGGAATTCCTATGGAAAAAGGAAGGATGGGAGGAATTCCCATGGAAAAAAGGAAGGATGGGAGGAATTCCCATGGAAAAAAGGAAGGATGGGAAGAATTCCCATGGAAAAAAGGAAGGATTGGAGGAATTCCCATGGAAAAAAGGAAGGATGGGAAGAATTCCCATGGAAAAAAGGAAGGATTGGAGGAATTCCTATGGAAAAAAGGAAGGATTGGAGGAATTCCTATGGAAAAAGGAAGGATGGGAAGAATTCCCATGGAAAAAAGGAAGGATGGGAGGAATTCCCATGGAAAAAGGAAGGATGGGAAGAATTCCCATGGAAAAAAAGGAAGGATTGGAGGAATTCCCATGGAAAAAAGGAAGGATTGGAGGAATTCCTGTGGAAAAAGGAAGGATGGGAGGAATTCCCATGGAAAAAAGGAAGGATGGGAAGAATTCCCATGGAAAAAAGGAAGGATTGGAGGAATTCCCATGGAAAAAGGAAGGATGGGAGGAATTCCCATGGAAAAAAGGAAGGATGGGAAGAATTCCCATGGAAAAAAGGAAGGATTGGAGGAATTCCCATGGAAAAAAGGAAGGATGGGAAGAATTCCCATGGAAAAATGAAGGATTGGAGGAATTCCTACGGAAAAAGGAAGGATGGGAGGAATTCCCATGGAAAAAGGAAGGATGGGAAGAATTCCCATGGAAAAAAGGATGCTGGATTTACCTCCCGTGGCAGAATTCCTCCTGGAACGACGCAGGGCTGGGCTGGCCTCACTCTGTGCAGGGAATTTCTCCCAAAATTCTCCCATTTTTCCCTCTCCTCTCCCACAGGGCGGAGCCGCGAGGTCCTGGAGGACGGATCTGATCCCAAAAAAGAGAAAAAAACGGGGAAAACCAGGATGGGGGGGAGGGAGGGGGAAGGTCCTTCTGCCCCCCCAGGCTGGAAAAGAGCTGGAATTTCCTGGAAAAGCCAATTCCCACGTGGAATTCCCAACTATGGGAAGAAATGCCCCCCTGCTCTGATTTTTTTGGAATTTTGGGAATAACGGAGCCCCCAACCAGCCTTGGATAAGGATCCACGCTCTGAAATTTGGGAATTCCAGCCCAGTTGGATCAGAGGAATGCAGACTCGGATCTTTGGGAATTCCAGCCCCATTCCCACTGGGATTAAAGTTCCAAAATTTGTGAATTCCAGCCCCATTCCCACTGGGATCCAGGCTCAGAAATTTGGGAATTCCAGCCCCGTTCCCTGTGGGATCAAAGCTCAGAAATTTGGGAATTCCAGCCCCATTCCCACTGGGATCCAGGCTCAGAAATTTGGGGATTCCAGCCCCATTCCCACTGGGATCCAGGCTCAGAAATTTGGGAATTCCAGCCCAGTTGGATCAGAGGAATGCAGACTCGGAAATTTGGAAATTCCAGCCCCATTCCCACTGGGATCCAGGCTCACAAATTTGGGAATTCCAGCCCCATTCCCACTGGGATTAAAGTTCCAAAATTTGGGAATTCCAGCCCCATTCCCACTGGGATCCAGGCTCACAAATTTGGGAATTCCAGCCCCATTCCCACTGGGATCCAGGCTCAGAAATTTGGGAATTCCAGCCCCATTCCCACTGGGATCCAGGTTCAGAAATTTGGGAATTCCAGCCCCATTCCCACTGGGACCAAAGTTCCAAAATTTGGGAATTCCAGCCCCATTCCCAAGGGGATCAAAGTTCCAAAATTTGGGAATTCCAGCCCCGTTCCCACTGGGATCGAAGTTCCAAAATTTGGGAATTCCAGCCCCATTCCCACTGGGATTCAGGCTCAGAAATTTGGGGATTCCAGCCCAGTGGGAATTCTGAGAATTCCGAGGTTTCCCTGGAAATTTAGGGAATGTTTATTTTGTTTATTTAGCTCCCCACATTCCCAACATTCCTCTGGATTTCCCCCCAAAATTCCTCTGGATTTTCCTCCAAATTCCTCTGGATTTTCCTCCTAATTCCTCTGGATTTTCCTCCAAATTCCTCTGGATTTCTCCCAAAATTCTTGTGGCTTTTCCCAAAACTTTCTCTGGATTTTCCCCCAGATTTCTCCATATTCTCCCCAAAATGTCTCTGGATTTCTCCCCAATTTCCTCTTGATTTCCACCCCCTCCCCTTCATCCTCCCCCAAATTTCTCTGGATTTTTCACTCAAATTCCTCCGGATTTTCCCCAAATTCCTCTGGAATTTCCCCCAGATCCTTCCAGCCCCCGGAATTCCCGCGGGAGCTCCTCGGAACCGGCCCCGATTTTTTCCGGGATTCTTCCCCAAATTCCTTCCAATTATTCCCAAAATCCCCCCCCCACATTCCTCTGGATTTTCCCCAAAATCCCCGCCATCCCCCATCCCCATCCCCCCCCCCATCCAAATTCCTCGGGATTCTCCCCAGATTCCGTTCCCGGGCAATCCCCACCGGAGCCGCTCCCGGTTTCCCCATCCCCGGGGGCTCCGTTCCCGTCCCATTCCCCGGTGCCCGGTACCGACACCGGCCCGGGGCTCCTCCACCAACCGCGACCCCCCCGGGGCTCCTCCGGTCTCTCCCGGGAAGGTTTCCCCTCCTCCGGCCTCCCCCAGCCCGCGGCCTCTCCCCGTTCTCCCGGTGCTACCGGGGCCGCACCGCACGGCGCCCGCCCGCCCCGGAAGCCCGAAGCACCGCCCGGGGCCCTCTCCGCTGCCCCTCCCGCAGCCGCACGTACCGCGGGCGGCGGGCCCGGCCCGCTCGGGGCCGCTCGGGGCTCAGCGGCGGCCGCGGCCCTCCTCCCGGTGCCCCCGCCCGGCCCCGCCGCGCCGGAAGTGCCGCGCCGGAAGTGCCGCTCTGGCCGCGCGGGCCGGAACTCGGTGGTAGGGGCGGGGAGAGGGCGGGGTTTAGCCTCCTAGTCCCGCCCTTTCTGCATCGCTATTGGTTGGAGGCGCCGCGCGTCACCCGCCCCCCCGCGCGCTGATTGGCTGCGGTCGCGGACTTCCGGGAGCGCCCGCGGCGGCGGCGGCGCCGTGCCCGGTGAGCGCGCGGCGGGAGGTGCGAGCGCCCCCTGGTGGCGGGACGGGAGGGAGGGCGGTCCCGCTCCCGGTCCTGGTTCTGCTCCCGGTCCCGGTGGCCCCGGAGTGTCGTTCGTGGGTAGTCCCGTTCCCGCGGTCCTGTCCCCGGTGTCCCGGCGGCCCCCGCGTCCCCGCAGTCCGGTGGTCCCGGTGCCCAGCAGGGATGCTCCCGCTGTCCCGTCCCCCGCGGTGCTGCCTTCGCGTTGCCGTCCCCGGTGTCTCGTTCCTACCGTGGCGTCCCCGGTGTCCCCCGCCGGCCGGTGCTGTCCGGTCCCCGGTGGTCCCGTCCCCGGTGTCCGCACAGCCCGGTGGCCCCGTCCCCGCGGTCCCCGTGTCCAGCAGCGATGTTCCCAAGGGCCAGCCCCGATGTCACGCCCGGGTCCCGGTGTTCCATCCCCGGTGTCCCGGTCCCGCATCCCGGCTGTCCCCTCGCTGCGGGCCGGTCCCAGGGCTGCCACCGCCGGTGTCCCCCCCGGTCCCCAAAGCCCTCC
This sequence comes from Anomalospiza imberbis, assembly GCF_031753505.1. Taxonomy (NCBI): domain Eukaryota; kingdom Metazoa; phylum Chordata; class Aves; order Passeriformes; family Viduidae; genus Anomalospiza; species Anomalospiza imberbis. Next base: position 7,468,320 of record NC_089702.1, read on the forward strand.
CTGTCCCCGGTGTCCCCCCGGTCCCCACAGCCCTCCCTGTCCCCGCGGACCCCAAAGCCCTTCCTGTCCCCGGTGTGCCCCCGGTGCCTTGTCCCGTGTCCCAGCCCCCTACCCCGTGTCCCGCCGGTCCCCGGTGTCCCCCCGCTGTCCCCCCGGTCCCCGCTGTCCCCCCGGTGTCCCCCAGTCCCGCTGTCCCTTGCCGGTGTCCCCTCCAGTGTCCCCGCTGTCCCCGCGGGTGAGGTTTCATGTCCCCGCTGTCCCCACGGTGCCACTCCGTGTCCCCACGGTGCCATTCGGTGTCCCACGGGTGCCATCATCCCCTGTGTCCCCAGGGGTCCCACTCCGTGTCCCGGCTGTCCCCAGGGTGCCATTCCCTGTCCCCAGGGTGCCATTCCCTGTCCCTGCTGTCCCCAAGGTGCCACTCTGTGTCCCCAAGGTGCCATTCCCCGTCCCCAGGATGCCATTCCCTGTCCCTGCTGTCCCCAAGGTGCCACTCCGTGTCCCCAGGGTGCCATTCCCCGTCCCCAAGGTGCCATTCCCTGTCCCCAGGGTGCCATTCCCTCTCCCTGCTGTCCCCAGGGTGCCACTCCGTGTCCCCAAGGTGCCATTCCCTGTCCCTGCTGTCCCCAGGGTGCCATTCCCTGTCCCCAAGGTGCCATCCCCTGTCCCTGCTGTCCCCAGGGTGCCATTCCCTGTCCCCAGGGTGCCATTCCCTGTCCCTGCTGTCCCCAAGGTGCCACTCTGTGTCCCCAAGGTGCCATTCCCCGTCCCCAGGATGCCATTCCCTGTCCCTGCTGTCCCCAAGGTGCCACTCCGTGTCCCCAGGGTGCCATTCCCCGTCCCCAAGGTGCCATTCCCTGTCCCCAGGGTGCCATTCCCTCTCCCTGCTGTCCCCAGGGTGCCACTCCGTGTCCCCAAGGTGCCATTCCCTGTCCCTGCTGTCCCCAGGGTGCCATTCCCTGTCCCCAAGGTGCCATCCCCTGTCCCTGCTGTCCCCAGGGTGCCATTCCCTGTCCCCAGGGTGCCATTCCCTGTCCCCAGGGTGCCATCCCCTGTCCCTGCTGTCCCCAGGGTGCCATCCCCTGTCCCCAGGGTGCCATCCCCTGTCCCTGCTGTCCCCAGGGAGCCACTCCGTGTCCCCAAGGTGCCATTCCCTGTCCCCAGGATGCCATCCCCTGTCCCTGCTGTCCCCAGGGTGCCATCCCCTGTCCCTGCTGTCCCCAAGGTGCCATTCCCTGTCCCCAGGGTGCCATCCCCTGTCCCTGCTGTCCCCAGGGTGCCATCCCCTGTCCCTGCTGTCCCCAGGGTGCCATTCCCTGTCCCTGCTGTCCCCAGGGTGCCACTCCGTGTCCCCGCCGGCCGCGCTGCCACCATGAGCGCCGAGACGCTGGTCAAGGACGTCAAACCCGGCCTCAAGAACCTCAACCTCATCTTCATCGTGCTGGAGACCGGTGAGTGCCACCCCCTGAGGTCCCCTCTGCCCCCTGGGTCCCTGGTGACCCCGATGTCCCCTCGCTGTCCCCTCCAGGCCGGGTGACCAAGACCAAGGACGGCCACGAGGTGCGCACGTGCAAAGTGGCCGACAAGACCGGCAGCATCAACATCTCCGTGTGGGACGATGTGGGCAACCTCATCCAGCCCGGGGACATCATCCGCCTCACCAAGGGGTACTGGGGACACCTGGGGACGCTTGGGGACACTTGGGGACCCCGCCCTGACCCCCCCATCCTCCTCATCCTCAGCTACGCCTCCGTCTTCAAGGGCTGCCTGACGCTCTACACCGGCCGCGGCGGCGACCTGCAGAAGATCGGCGAGTAAGGAGGGGCCTGGGGGGGGTTTTGGGGAGTCCTGGGGGGGTTTTGGGGACCCAGGGGGTTTGTGGGATCGGGGGGACCCAAAAAGCCCCGCTGTGCCCGCAGGTTCTGCATGGTTTACTCCGAGGTGCCCAACTTCAGCGAGCCCAACCCCGAGTACGTGGCGCAGCAGGCGCAGGGCAAAGGGGTGAGTTTGGGGGTGGCAGAGCTGGATCCCCTCGAGTTCCCCCCGAATTTGCCCCAAATCCGCATGAATTCACCCCAAAGCCTCATGAATTTGCACCAAATCCCTACAAATTTACCCCAAATCCCCACAAATTTACCCCAAATCCTCACAAATTCACCCTAAATCCCCACAAATTCACCCTAAATCCTCCCAAATTCGCCCAAAATCCTCATGAATTTGCACCAAATCCCCACATCCCCCTGAATTTGCCCCAAATCCCTACAAATTTACCCCAAATCCTCACAAATTTACCCTAAATCCTCACAAATTTTGCCCCAAATCCCTGTGAATTTGCCCCAGATCCCTACAAATTTACCCCAAATCCCCACAAATTTACCCTAAATCCCCCCGAATTCGCCCCAAATCCTGCTAAACTTCCCCAAACCCCCCAACTCCATCTCGAATTTCCCCCAAATCCCCTAATTTCCCCCAAGTTTCCCCCAAATCCCCCATTTTTTCCCAAAAGCCCTCTCATTTCCCCCAAATCCCCTAATTTCTCTGGAATTTCCCCCAAATGCCCCCAAATTTCCCCCAAATGCCCCCAGATTTCTCCCAAATCCACCCCCAAATTTCCCCCGAATCCCCACCAAATTCCCCTTGAGTTTCCCCGAAATTCCCCCTTAATTTCCTCCAAATCTCCTAAGCCCCCCCCAAATTTCCCCAACCCCCCCCCCAAAATTTGCCCCAAATTTCCCCAAAACCTCCCCTAACTTCCCCAAAACCCCCTCAATTTCCCTTGAACTTCCCCCAAATCCCCCCCAAACCCCCCCCCCCCCAAAAAAAACCCCCTCTGTGACACTCGGGGGTCTCCATCCCCTCCCCAGGCCCCGCCCGAGAGCTCGACCCCGGCAGCTCCGCAGCCCCCCCCGGGCCCCCCCGCCGCCCCCCCAGGTTGGTACCGCACCCCCAAACCCCCGGTACCCCCCCCACCCCACCCCACCCCCGGTACCCCCACCCCTCACCTCCCGGTTCCCCGCAGCCCCCGAGAGCCAGAACGGGAACGGGCTGAGCCCGGGGGGCCCCCCCGCGCACCCCCCGGCCGCGGCCCCGCACCCCCCGAGCGGCCGCATCACCCGCAGCCAGCCCGGCCCCGTCAGCAACGGCAAAGAGACGCGGCGGAGCGGCAAGAGATAACGGGGACCCCCCCCCCGGAACCCCCCCGGAACCCCCCCGGAGCTCCCCCCGGCACCGCCATCAACCGGGGCGTCCCCGGTTCCCCCAGCCCGCAGCGGGGAGGGGGTGCCCGGTGTCCCCCACTCCCCCGCCCGGGGCTGGCCCGGACCCCCCCCCACACCCCCTCCGGTGCTCGGGGGTCCCGGGGGGGGTCCTGCCCGTGCCCCCCGCCCCCGCCCCCCCCCCCCCCCTCGGGAGGGGTTAATAAAGAACCGAGCTCTGCCCCCGCCTCAGCGGCTCTGCCCGGACCCCCCCCCGCCCCCAGAGCCCTCCCCGCGGCCCCTCCCGGTACCGGGGCCGGCTGGGAGCAGCTCCGGGGTGACCCTTGGCCCCCCCCGGGTCGGGCGCGACAGGCGCGGGACGGGCGAGGGGACAGCGAGGGGACGATCGGGGGCGCGTCCCCATCGGCTCAGGTGGGCTCCGGTGGGCACGGGAGGGGTCCCGGGGGGCGCGGGGGTCCCGCGGGTGGGGGGCAGCCAGACGCAGCTGGGTGGGCTCCGGGGGGGGGGCTGTGGGGACACCCGTGGGGGGACACCGGGGGTGGGGGCAGTGGGGCGGCGGCGGCGGCTCCTGCGATTTCCCGGTCCCGCGGCGTGGCCGGGCCCCACGTGGAAGGTGGGGGGTGGTGGGGCGCGGCCACCCCCGCTCCGTGCGGGGCTGTCCCGCGTCCCCTGACGGTGCTGGGGGGCCGCGTGGGGGCCAGGGGGGTGCCGAGGGTTTTTATCTCCCTCTCGGTGAAACATTAACTCCCCGCGAAACCCGCGCCAGTTGCAAAACCTCGCCTCAAGGACGAGGGTCACCCGCTGTCCCCCGCTGTGGTCCCGGTGACCCCCAACTCCCACCCCGCCACCCCCCGGGAGGGGCGCAGCAACCGCGTTCCCCCCCCCCATCCGCCCCCTCACCCCAGCCCCGCTCCCCGCGGGTGTCCCCGAGCCCCGGTGGCGCCGCACGTGTCCCGGGAGGTGACCCTGGAGCCGCCTGTCGCCTTCCCCACGGACGGGTGACGGCAGGGGGCTGCCCGGAGAGACCCCCCCCGCGCTGGAGACCCCAACATCGCGCTGTCCCCCAGCTGCTGCCGCGGGATCCGGCCCCATGAGCCGCCCTGGGCTCCTCCTGGCCGCGCTGGGGCTGCTGGCTCTGGGGGCCGGGGGGGCTCCGGGGACCGCGGGACCCCCGGGGCGGCTCCCCGAGGACGCGGCGCAGGAGCACGGCTACTACCTGCAGCAGCTCTTCGGCCAGTACGGGGCTAACGGGACGCTGCCCTTCGAGGGGCTGGCGCGGCTGCTGGGCAGCCTCGGGCTGGGCAGGGTGCAGGTGGTCCAGATCCAGCACGAGGAGCTGGGCCACGGCCACGTCAGCCACCTGGACCTGCTGGAGGTGCAGGAGGACAAGCACCGGCACCGGCACCCGGTGTGGGAGCACGGCGGGGACGCGGCTCCAAGCACCGGCGGACCCCTCAGGTAGCCGCGGGTCCCCTCCCCGAGGGGCTGCCCCGGCCCGCGCTGTGCCGGGGGGCTCACACCCCGATCTCCCGCAGCCCCCCGCCCTCCCAGACGCCGAGCTGGCCCGAGCCGGTGCCCGCCGAGCCCCCCGGGGCTGCGGGGGTCCCCCGGCAGTACCAGCCCACCCTCAGCCTGCTGGGGAGGGTGCTGGGCTTGGAGCACTCCAGCGCCGACCACCCGCACGACGATGTGAGTGGGGACGGGGCGGGGGGTCGCGCTGTGCCGCGCTCCGGGAGCCCGGGGGAGCCCCGGGTGCTCCCCGGGACCCCCCAGCGCCGCTCAGCACAAGCCCCCGGCCCGCAGTGCCTGAACGTGACCCAGCTGCTGGTGAATTTCGGGCTGGACTCGGTGGCGCAGCTGACGCCCGAGCAGTTCACGCTGCTGTGCCCGGCGCTGCTCTACCAGATCGACAGCCGCGTCTGCATCCAGCACAGCGATGAGGTGACGCTGCCTCCCCCGGGGGGGGCCCTGTGGCCAGGTAACCCCAACCCGGGGCCCCTCGCTGGTCCCCGGCCCCACGTCCCTGGGATCCCGTATCCTGGCATCCCCGAGCTGGTCCCCGGGTCCTGCCTTCCCACGGGTCCCCGTGTCCTGACCCAGGTCCTCTGTCCCCGTTATGATGTGGGGGACTCCACCCCTGCATCTCCAAGACCCCCCCCATTCCCCACCCCCATCCCTGTGCCCTCCGACTTGAGCTGTGCCCCCCCGGCCCCCCATTCCTGACCCTGGGGTCCCCATCCCTGGGGTCCCCATCCCTGGGGTCTCCATCCCTGGGGTCCCCATCCCTGGGGTCCCCATCCCTAAGTTCCTCATTCCCACATCCCTGGGGTCCACATTCCCACATCCCTGGGGTCCCCATCCCTGGGGTGCCCATCCGTGGGGTCTCCGTCCATAAGTCCCTGGGGTTCCCATCCCTGGGACCCCCATTCCCACACACCTGGGGTTCCCATCCCTGGGACCCCCATTCCCACACACCTGGGGTCCCCATCCCTAAATCCCTGGGGGTCCCATCCCTGGGGCCCCCATTTCCCCATCCCTGGGGTCTCCATCCCTGGATCCCCATCCCTGGGTCCCCATCCCCACCTCCCCAAGCCCCCCTCGCCGGGGGTGCCCCTTTTCCGGCCATGCCCCTGACGCTGCCCGCAGCGCTGGGCTGGGCGCTCCTGGCCGTGCTCTCGGTGAGCCTCCCGTCCGCGCTGGCCGTGGTGCTGCTCCCGCTGCGGGCCCGCGGCTCCTTCCGCTCGCTGCTCGCCTTCCTGGTGGCCCTGGCCGTGGGGACGCTCTGCGGGGACGCCCTGCTGCACCTCTGGCCGCACGTAGGTACCGCCGCGGGGGCGGCACCGGGGGGACACGGCGGCGTCGCGGTGCCCTGAGCCGCCGCGTGCCCCGTGTCCAGGCGCAGGGGAGGCACCCGGAGGCGCCGGGGGAGCCGAGCCCCGCGGTGCTGCAGGGGCTGGCGGTGCTGGGGGGCATCTACCTGCTCTTCGTGCTGGAGCTGCTCCTGGGGATGCTGCGGCGCCGGCGGGAGGCCACGGTGAGAGCGAGCGGCGGGCACCGGGCGGGCAAGGGGCCGCCCCCGGGGCCAGCTCTGCACACAACGCCTCCGTTGTCCCCAGGGACACCCCCACGGAGAGACCCCCGGCCTGGCCGCGGGGGTCCTGGCACCGTCTCGGGCAGGTACGACCCCCTCGCACCCCCCCCACCGAGAACCCCCGGCCCCGGCTCCCACCGGACCCGGGGTGTCCGTCCCGCTGCAGGGACCGAGCTGCGACACCTGACGGCGCCGGAGCCGGAGCCGGAGCTGAGACCCCCCGAGTTCCCCCAGGGACCCTCCCACGGACACTCCCACGGCCCCGCGCTGCCCCTCGGGCCCGGGGCCGCTGACATCGTGTGGATGGTGGTGCTGGGGGACGGCGTCCACAACCTGACCGACGGGCTGGCCATCGGTGGGGACGGGAACGGGGACGGGAACGGGGACAGGGATGGGGACGGGAACGGGGACAGGGATGGGGACGGGAACGGGGACAGGGATGGGGACGGGGACGGGAACGGGAACGGGAACGGGGACGGGGACGGGAACGGGAACAGGGACGGGAAAGGGACGGGAATGGGAACGGGAACAGGGACGGGGATGGGAACGGGGACGGGCACGGGAACGGGAACGGGGACGGGAACAGGGACGGGAAAGGGACGGGGATGGGAACGGGCACGGGGACGGGCACGGGAACGGTAACGGGAACGGGAACAGAGACGGGGATGGGAACGGGCACGGGCATGGGAACGGGGACAGGAACTGGGATTGGGATGGGGATGGGGATGGAGATGGAGGGAGGAGAGGTGCACAAGGACAGGAGGAAAAGGTTTCCTCAGGGACAGAAGGATGTTGGGGACGGCGGGACAAGGGGTGGGTGCATCAGGGACAGACGGACAGGGGTGCACGGTGATTCGGGGACGGGGCCCAGGGGCCCAGGGACGAGGAACCCTCTCCCTCCCCACAGGAGCCGCCTTCTCCCACAGCCTCTCCAGCGGGCTCAGCACGGCGCTGGCCGTACTCTGCCACGAGCTGCCCCACGAGCTGGGTGAGTCCCCGTCCCCCCCTGTCCCCCCCCAGAGCCGGGGACACCCCCGAACCCCCCGTGCCACCCTCCTGTGGCCGCAGGTGACCTGGCGGTGCTGCTGCGGGCGGGCACGGCCCCGCGCTCCGTCCTGCTCCTCAACCTGCTCTCGGCGCTGCTCTCCTGCCTGGGGGTGGTGGCGGGGGTGGCCCTGGGGCACAGCGGGACCCCCCTCGCCCCCTGGGTCCTCACCGCCACCGCCGGCATCTTCCTCTACGTGGCCCTGGCCGACATGGTAAGGAGGGGTCTGGGGGGTTTTGGGGCGCCCGGGGGTCTCACGGGGGGTTTGGGGGTGTCCGGGGGGGGTCTCACGGGGGGTTTGGGGGTGTCCGCGGGGGTCTCACGGGGGGTTTGGGGGTGTCCGGGGGTCTCACGGGGGGTTTGGGGGTGTCCGGGGGTCTCACGGGGGGTTTGGGGGTGTCCGGGGGGGTCTCATGGGGGGTTTGGGGGTGTCCGGGGATGTCTCACGGGGGGTTTGGGGGTGTCCGGGGGGGTCTCATGGGGGGTTTGGGGGTGTCCGGGGGTGTCTCATGGGGGGTTTGGGGGTGTCCGGGGGGGGGTCTCATGGGGGGTTTGGGGGTGTCCGGGGGGGTCTCACGGGGGGTTTGGGGGTGTCCGGGGGGGTCTCACGGGGGGTTTGGGGGTGTCTGGGGGGGTCTCACGGGGGGTCTGGGGGTGTCCTAAGGGGGTTTCTTGGGGGGGTCTGGAGGATCTCAGGGTGTCTGGGGTCGCACGGGGATTCTGAGGGTGTCCGGAGGTCTCAAGGGGGGGGTCTGAGGGCTTTGGGGGTGTCCGGGGGTCTCACGGGGGGGTTGGGGGTGTCCGGGGGGGGTCTCATGGGGGGTTTGGGGGTGTCCTGAGGGGGTTTCTTGGGGGGTCTGGAAGATCTCGGGGTGTCTGGGGTCGCACGGGGATTCTGAGGGTGTCCGGAGGTCTCAAGGGGGGGATCTGAGGGGTTTGGGGGTGTCCGGGGGGTCTCACGGGGGGTTTGGGGGTGTCTGGGGTCGTCACGGCGAGTCTGGGGGCTTTAGGGGTGTCCGGGGGTCTCACGGGGGGTTTGGGAGTATCCGGGGGTGTCTCACGGGTGGGGTCTGAGAGGTTTGGGGGTGTCCAGGGGTCTCACGGAGCCCCCCCGCCCCTCCTGCTCTTCCCCAGCTCCCCGAGGCGCTGCGGGGCTCCGGCGAGGGCACCTGGAGCCGCTTCCTCCTGCAGAACGCGGGGTTCCTGCTGGGTGCTGGCATCATGCTGGGCATCGCCCTGGCCGAGGGGCACCTCCGCTCCTGGCTGCAGCCCTGAGCGGCTCGGCCCCGCTCGGCCCCGCCGCTGACCCCAGCGGGAGCCGCGGCCGGAGCCGGAGCGGACCCCCGGGACCCCCGGCACCCCCGGGCTGGATTTTCCCCTCTCCTCCAGAAGCTCCGGGGGGATCCGCGGTGCCGGAGCAGCCCCGAGGGAGGGGACTCGGGGTCCCCTCGCTGCCCCCCGTCCTCTCCCCGGGTCACCCGCAGCTCCGGGGCTGGATCCGAGCGTGTTCCCCCTGCTGACCCCCCGGAGGAGCTGAGGAAGGGGAACAACCCCGGAGCAAGAGCGGTTTAATAAACAGAACTGAGCCAGAGCCGCAATAAAAAGAGCAGGATTCGGTCACAGTTACAGGGTAGAAAATAGATGAAGTCCGAATGGTTTTGCTGGTTTTGGGGTTTTTTTTGAGTTTTCCCTCCTTTTTAAAATTCTTTCGAATTCCTTTCCCTTCCCTCCCTCCTCCCCGAAAATGAAGCAGGATTTCTGAAAATTCGGATATGGGGCATCGGAGACAAAATTCGGATATGGGGCATCGGAGACAAAATTCGGATTTTTTTGGGGTTCTCTGGGGCTTCTGCTCGCACGGGAAGGGCGAGAGACCAGCCAATTCGGGGACACGGATTTGAACCGGCATTTCACTGTTTGTTTTATTTCTATTTTTAAACTGCACCTCAAAACTCTGCCCTGCTCGAGGCTGCGGGGGGCGAGGGGCTGGGAACCCCCCGGGACGGAGCTTTTGAGTCGGCGCTGGGAGGGAGATGAAAAATCCCCGCCGGGACGGGCTGGGATCAGCAGATCTCACATTTCAGAGCAGAACGGAGCCCGGACGGTTAAAAAAAAGACAATTTTGGGGGGAGGGAGGCGCTGCCGCAGCCGGGGGGGCTCGTTCGGGGGTGCTTTTCCCCCCCGATCACCCCGTGCAGGGAGGACCCAGCCCGGGCGATGCGGAGAGGTGGGGAAATGTTTCCGCAGCCCGGCAAAAGGTGGGGAAAAAACAGGAATTAAAGCGGCTTTTCCTGATTTCCTCATCACCCTGCGGTGATCCCGGCGTCCAGCCCGCCCCTGGCTCCTCGCCCGGCGCGGGCAGATCCCGCACGGAGCGGTCCGGACCCGTCCCGGGGGTGACCCCGCACCGGAGGCTCCGGAGCTGCGGCAGGAACCGGCCCAGGAGCCCCGCTCCCTGAAAGATCCCAAAAAATCGGGATCCGGGTCCCCCTCAAGGGTCTGGGACCCCTCAGGATTCCGGGACTCCTCAAGGTTCTGGGACATTTCAAGGGTCTCTCCCCCTCAAGGTTCTGGGACCCGCCAGGGGGGGCTGGGACCCCTCAAAGTTCTGGGACCCCTCGGGTGGTCCAGGACACCTCAAGACTCTGGGACCCCTCAAGATATTAGGACCCCTCAAGGTTCTGGGACCTTTTAAGGTTTTGGGACCCCTCAACGTTCGGGGACCTTTCAAAGTTTTGGGACCCCTCAGGATTTTAGGACGCCTCAAGGTTCTGGGACCTTTCAAAGTTTTGGGACCCCTCAAGATTTTAGGACCCCTCAAGGTTCTGGGACCTTTCAAGGTTTTGGGACCCCTCAAGATTTTAGGACCTCTCAAGGTTCTGGGACCTTTCAAAGTTTTGGGACCCCTCAGGATTTTAGGACCCCTCAAGGTTCTGGGACCTTTCAAAGTTTTGGGACCCCTCAAGGTTCTGGGACCTTTCAAAGTTTTGGGACCCCTCAAGATTTTAGGATCCCCTCAAGGTTCTGGGACCTTTCAAAGTTTTGGGACCCCTCAGGATTTTAGGACGCCTCAAGGTTCTGGGACCTTTCAAAGTTTTGGGACCCCTCAAGATTTTAGGACCCCTCAAGGTTCTGGGACCTTTCAAAGTTTTGGGACCCCTCAAGATTTTAGGACCCCTCAAGGTTCTGGGACCTTTCAAAGTTTTGGGACCCCTCAGGATTTTAGGACGCCTCAAGGTTCTGGGACCTTTCAAAGTTTTGGGACCCCTCAAGATTTTAGGACCCCTCAAGGTTCTGGGACCTTTCAAAGTTTTGGGACCCCTCAAGATTTTAGGACCCCTCAAGGTTCTGGGACCTTTCAAAGTTTTGGGACCCCTCAAGATTTTAGGACCCCTCAAGGTTCTGGGACCTTTTAAGGTTTTGGGACCCCCTCAGGTTCTGGGACCTTTCAAAGTTTTGGGACCCCTCAAGATTTTAGGACCCCTCAAGGTTCTGGGACCTTTTAAGGTTTTGGGACCCCCCATGGGGTTCTGGGACCTCTCAAGATTCTGGGACCCCCCCCCACGGGGTTCTGGAACCCCTCAAGGTTTTGGGACCCCTCAAGGTTTTGAGACCTTTCAGGATTCTGGGATCCTCCAGGGGGGTCCAGGACCCCTCAGAGTTCTAGGACCCCTCAAGTTTTTGGAATGGGACCCCTCAAGGTTTTGGGACCCCTCAAAGTTCTGGGACCCCCCCAGGGGGGTGCAGGACCCCTCGTGCCTCTGGCCTCTCCCCCCACCACGCTTTGTCCATCTCTAACCCATCCCCGAGGGTCATTCCCGGGGCGGAACCCCCAAAATCCCCCAAAATCAACACAGAGCGCCACAACCCGGCAGCTTTTGGTCAAGCCATGAGGAACCGGGCTCAGAAAAGGAAAAAAAAGGGACAGGAGGAAGGGCCAGGTTCTCCAAAGCTCCAGAGGAACTCAGGAAGAGCAGCAGGAACCCCCCGGGCTCCCCAAAACCACCACAGCCAAAGCTTTCCATGCGAAGTTTCCTTTATTTATTTTCAAGTTGACGAAGAACAATATCGATAACGACTGGGTCGAGTAAGGCTATTTTCCTCTTTTTTTTTTTTTTTTTTTTTAATTTTTTTTTAATTTTTTTTTTGTTATTTTTTTGTTATTTTTTACCACCTCCCCCCCCTCTTTTTGTCCCCCTGCACGGGAAGAGGGGGACGAGGCCCGGACGAGACACGGACCCGCACACGGAGGAGTCGGCTGTACCTGACAGGTGATGATGAGGTTTTTGTATATTTTTTTTTTTTTTGTGTGTGTGGGTGTTTTTTTTTGTGTTTTTTTTGTTTTTTTGTTTTTTTTTTTTTTTGTCCTGTCGGCATCAAAGGAACATTTATGTGCATAAAATACAGAGGTGCAGCATTGACACGGAGGATATTAAAGACACAGAGTTGCTACAGATGCCTTAGAGACGCGTCCCCCCCATCCCCAACTGCCCCGGGGGGCTCCGGCTCCGGCCCCCTCCAGCCTCACCCCACAATTCCAAGGATTTTAGGGCAGCTCCGGAGCTCCCCTCGATGTTTTGGGTGAGCCTCGGCTTTTTTATTTTTAATTTTTTTTTTTTAAATGCGTTTTGTGATTTTTGTTGTTGTTGGTTTTTTTTTTTTAATTTATTTTATTACATCTCCTTTCACTGCCGAGCCCAGAAAATTCCAGCCAGGAGAAGAGGATTGAACAGCTCCTTGTGTCCTTGGAGAAAAAGAAAGAAAAGGAGGAAAAGGAGGGGGAGGGGGGAAAAAAAGGAAAGGAAAAAACAAAAAGCCCGAACCGAGGAATCCGCGCGTCCGTGCCGGTATCCAGTGGGAAGGGGTTGGGTTTTTATCCTTTGGTTTCTCACTGAAGGCAAAGGTGGGATCCCACCCCGACATTCCCACCCGGGAAGGAGCCCCGGGAGCTGCCCAGGCCCCGCGGAACATCGGGATAAAATCAAGGAATAATAAGAATTAAAAAAAAAGGGTCTTTCTGGAGTCTCTGCTTTCGTAGGTTTGGGGTTTTCCTTGTTCCTCCCCGTGCTGGGAATTGGGATCTGCACGAAGCTCCCCAAAAACGGGACCAAAACCAAAAGTGATTCCACGTTTTTGGAGATTTTTGTGGGTTTTTTGCTTGGCTTTTTAGTGCTATGTTTGTTTTTTTTTTTTTTTAATTTTTTTTTAAATTTTTTTGATCTGCCGGATTCCAGCCCCGGGATGTGGCCAAGTGGGGCTGGGGCTGCTCCTGGGGGACTGGAGAGGGATCCTCGCTCCCACCGGGAATGGGAAAAGTGGGAGGGGAAAAAGGGAGGAAAAAGGGTGGGAGAGGGGAGGAAAAATGGGGGGAAGGGAGAGGGAGAGGGAGGGAAGGGGGGAAGAGGGGATGGAAGGGCGGGATGGGTTGGAGAGGGATGGGCAGGGAAAAGAGGAGGGAAAATGGGAGAAGGGGAGGGAAAGGGAGGGGAGAAGGGGGAAAACCGGCTGGGGGAAGCGGAATGGGTGGGGAAGGGATGGGAGAGGGACGGGACAGGAGCGGGACAGGAACGGGACAGGAACGGGACAGGAACGGGACAGGGACAGTGGGACAGGGCTGGAGGAGGGGACAGGAGCGGGACCGGAGCGGGACAGGAGCGGGACAGGGGGACAGGGGGACAGGGGGACACGGGGACAGGGGGACACGGGGACACGCTTCCCTAACAACCTGAAGTTCCCGTGGCCGGGGAGTGGCGGCAGCAGCGGCCCCGGGGCTGTCCCGGGCTGTCCCTGGGCTGTCCCTGGGCTATCCCGGGCTGTCCCTGGGCTGTCCCGGGCTGTCCCTGGGCTGTCCCGGGCTGTCCCTGGGCTGTCCCTGGGCTATCCCGGGCTGTCCCTGGGCTGTCCCGGGCTGTCCCTGGGCTATCCCGGGCTATCCCGGGCTGTCCCTGGGCTATCCCGGGTTGTCCCTGGGCTATCCCGGGTTATCCCTGGGCTATCCCGGGTTATCCCTGGGCTATCCCGGGCTGTCCCTGGGCTATCCCGGGCTATCCCGGGCTGTCCCTGGGCTATCCCGGGCTGTCCCTGGGCTGTCCCTGGGCTATCCCGGGCTGTCCCTGGGCTATCCCAGGCTGTCCCTGGGCTATCCCGGGTTGTCCCTGGGCTATCCCGGGCTGTCCCTGGGCTATCCCGGGCTATCCCTGGGCTATCCCGGGTTATCCCGGGCTATCCCGGGCTGTCCCTGGGCTATCCCGGGCTGTCCCTGGGCTGTCCCTGGGCTATCCCGGGCTATCCCTGGGCTATCCCGGGCTGTCCCTGGGCTATCCCAGGCTGTCCCTGGGCTATCCCGGGCTGTCCCTGGGCTATCCCGGGTTATCCCGGGCTATCCCGGGCTGTCCCTGGGCTATCCCGGGCTATCCCTGGGCTGTCCCTGGGCTGTCCCTGGGCTATCCCGGGTTATCCCTGGGCTATCCCGGGCTGTCCCTGGGCTGTCCCTGGTCTATCCCGGGCTGTCCCGGGTTATCCTGGGCTGTCCCTGGGCTATCCCGGGCTGTCCCTGGGCTATCCCGGGCTGTCCCTGGGCTGTCCCTGGGCTATCCCGGGTTATCCCTGGGCTATCCCGGGCTGTCCCTGGGCTATCCCGGGCTGTCCCTGGGCTATCCCGGGTTGTCCCTGGGCTATCCCGGGTTATCCCTGGGTTATCCCGGGCTGTCCCTGGGCTATCCCGGGTTATCCCGGGCTGTCCCGGGCTGTCCCTGGGCTATCCCGGGTTATCCCTGGGCTATCCCGGGCTGTCCCTGGGCTGTCCCCGGGCTGTCCCTGGGCTATCCCGGGCTGTCTCTGGGCTATCCCGGGTTATCCCTGGGCTATCCCGGGTTATCCCGGGCTGTCCCTGGGCTGTCCCTGGGCTATCCCGGGCTGTCCCTGGGCTGTCCCTGGGCTATCCCGGGCTGTCCCTGGGCTATCCCGGGCTGTCCCTGGGCTATCCCGGGCTGTCCCTGGGCTATCCCGGGTTATCCCGGGCTGTCCCTGGGCTGTCCCTGGGCTATCCCGGGTTATCCCTGGGCTATCCCGGGCTGTCCCTGGGCTATCCCGGGCTGTCCCTGGGCTATCCCGGGTTATCCCGGGTTATCCCGGGCTGTCCCTGGGCTATCCCGGGCTATCCCGGGCTGTCCCTGGGCTATCCCGGGTTATCCCTGGGCTATCCCGGGCTGTCCCTGGGCTATCCCGGGCTGTCCCTGGGCTATCCCGGGTTATCCCGGGTTATCCCGGGCTGTCCCTGGGCTGTCCCTGGGTTATCCCGGGCTGTCCCTGGGCTATCCCGGGCTGTCCCTGGGCTGTCCCTGGGCTATCCCGGACTGTCCCCGGGTTATCCCGGGCTATCCCGGGCTGTCCCGGGCTGTCCCCGGAGCCGCCGGTACATTCAGTGTTTGTCGCAGGGTCTATGGCTCAGGGGGCGGCGCCCCTCGCTCGGGCAATGGCAGTGCAAAAACACCTTTGACTTTGAAATGTAAATATTTTTTTTTGTGCTGTTGGGTTCTTTTTTTTTTTTTTTTTATTCCTTCTTTTTTAGCTTTTTTTTAAAATATTTTTCTTTTTTTTTTTTCTTCCTCTCTCTCAAAACCACAACTTCCCTTTGTCCATTCATTCCCTAGAAACGAACTTTTTTTTTTTCCCTCTTTTTTCATCTTCTTCCTCTCTTTTAAATTCCAACTGAAAAAATAAAGCCAAAGACACTCTCGCCTCCCTCTCGCTGCTCTCTATCCCGTGGGATGCTAAAGGGAATCCAGACTCATGCTTTTTTAACAAAAGTGCTTATTACTTGAAGCAAGTGCTTTGGACCAAGGGGTCGGAGAGAAACTTCCTTTTTTTTTTTTTGCTGTTGGTTTTTTTTTTTGTGTTTTTTTTTTTTCCAGAGGGTTGGGAAAGGGATCTGAGTGTTCCAAACCAATGAATGGGATGAAGGCGAAATAAATTTTGCTGAATGGTCCAACTTTGGCATAAAGGGATGGAAAATTTGGGGAGAGGTGAAGGGAGGAGAGCGGGCGGGGCAGCGGAAGTTTCCCTCCATCCCTCTTTTTACAACGCACCGGGGAAAACCATCACGGAAAAAAAAAAAAAAACCCCAAAAAACCAATAACCCCCCCAAAAAAAAAAAAAAAACCAAAATCAATCAATCTCGTTTAGCAAAATAAATGCAATTATTACCAAACACTTTGATTATTACTTAAATTGTCAAGCTGTGCTGTCGACGATAACGATACAGCGTTAAAGGAGAACAAGACTGGGACACCCCAAAAAAAAAGGCCACGCACGTCCCCCCCCTTCTGCCACCCCCCAGCCCCTCCCCTCTCCCCTCTCCCCTCTGGGATGCGCTGCTGGAGCCTCGTTTCCCTCCATTCTCGTCATTATTAATTAGTATTAATTATTATTATTTCTCAAGAGGGGAAGGAAGGGGTGGAAGGTGGGGAAGCCCTTTTGGAGATGGCGTTGATTGTCTCGGAGCGGAGGTGACACGGTGGGGACAAGGCCAGCAGGAAGGGACGGGCTTCCTCCTCGGAGCAAAAAAAAAAAACAACAACAAAAAAAAAAAAACCCCAAAAAATCAGGATAATACCCCCCTCCAAAAAAAATAAAAAATAAAAATAAAAAATAAAAATACCCCCCCTCAAACAAAGGGGAGGGAAAAGCAGTTTTCCATGTGCTGGGAAAAAAAAGGAGGGTGGTGATGGGTCCTCTCAGTGCCACGGGGACAGCAAAGGAGGGCAGGGATGGATTCCATGGGAACGGGAGAATTCCCAGCCTGGAAATGTGGGAATGCCACCAAAGCACCCCAAAGGAACCCCACCAAAGCACCCCAAAGCCTGGGAGGGCTCAGGGCTTTGGGTTCGGGAGCTTGAGGGAATTCCTGCTGGGAAAAGGGAGAAAAGGGAAAGAGCTGCAGCAAAATGTAAACAAGTTCTCTCTGGTTTTTTTTGTGGTTTTTTTTTTGGTTTTTTTTGTTTTTTATTTTATTTTTCCAGTTCTCCTCCGTAGAATACTGAAAAGGATCTTCCCAAAAAAGGGAAAAGGAGCTTCCAAAAAAAAAAAAAAAAACAAAAAAAAAAGGGAAAGGATCTTCCCAAAAAAAAGGGAAAAGATCTTTCAAATGAAATGGAAAAGGATGTTCGGAGAAAAGGAAAAAAAAAAAGGAAAGGATCTTCCCAAAGAAAGGGAAAAGATCTTTCAAATGAAATGGAAAAGGATGTTCTGAGAAAAGGAAACAAAAAAAAAAAAGGAAAGGATCTTCCCAAAGAAAGAAAAGGATCTTTCAAATAAAATGGAAAAGGATGTTCTGAGAAAAGGAAAAGGAGCTTCCAAAAAAAACAAAAAAAAACAAAAAAAAGGGAAAGGATCTTCCCCAAAAAAGGGAAAAGATCTTTCAAATAAAATGGAAAAGGATGTTCTGAGAAAAGGAAACAAAAAAAAAAAAAAGGAAAGGATCTTCCCAAAGAAAGGGAAAAGATCTTTCAAATAAAATGGAAAAGGATGTTCTGAGAAAAGGAAACAAAAAAAAAAAAAGGAAAGGATCTTCCCAAAGAAAGAAAAGGATCTTTCAAAAAAAATGGAAAAGGATTTTCCACAAAAAAAAATAAAATAAAGGAAAAGGATGTTCTGAAAAAAAGGAGCTTCCAAAAGGAAAAGGATTATTTTTTCAAAAGAAAAGAGCTTTTTTTTTTTCTTTTTTTTTCTTTTTTTTTTGATTCAAGTTCTGTTTGAGTTCATTCTGGTTCCGAGCTGAGGTATCCGGTGCAAAACAAGGGGCAGCGCTTCCTTTTGGGATGGGGGGAGCAGGGAGGGGCTTTATCCTAAAAAAAAAAAGGAAAAAAGGGGGAAATCCCTCGGATCCCTGCCCCTCTCAAGTGCCTGGATCTCACCCAGGGTGGGTTTTTGTTGAGTGCTTGGGGTGGGGGAACCCCGAAGGAAAAAATGTGCTTTTCACCCAAAGGCCAAGACTGAAACTTCGTATTTGGTTCGAAAAAGTTTGGCTTTGGTTCCAAAAAATAAAAAAAAGAAAATAAAGGAACAGTGCCAGGGGATCCCCCAGGAAGAGCTCGTCTCCAAGTGATTGAAAAAGAAAATAAAAACCAACAAAAAACTAGAATTTTGGTTACAGAAATGCCCTTTTCTCAGGGGGTGAGGAGCTTGGAGATTCCTGGAATCCCCGAAATTCCGCCGCCATTCCAGCCCCTTCCTCCGTGCATCCCCGTCTTTGGCTTTGAACAGACTCGTGGGAAGGAGGGAAAAATTGTTTTTTTTTTGATGCTGTTACAGTAATTCAAAAGGAAAAACCAAAAAAAAAAAAAAAAAAAAAAGGGAAAACAACGGGGAAAAAAAAAAAACAAACAACAACAGTGCAACATTCTCGAATGCTTCGAACCTGCAGCATAAACAGGATTTCCAAAAATGAAAATGAAGGATAAAAATGAGAACCCAAACCAAAAAACAACGATCCCACTCAACATCCACAAAATCTGCCAGGATGCTGCATCCCAAAAAATCAACACAGGCTTTGTGAATAAGGACTTGCAAGTGCATTTGTTTCCTCAGTAAAGGCTAAAATGTTGAATTATAATTTTTTTTTTATGGTTTTTGTTGTTTTTTACAGGTAAATGCTCGTTTCTCTATAAATAATTCTCTCTCTTTTTTTTTTTTTAGGAAAAAAAAAAAAGAAAAAAGAAAAAAGCAATCAACCAACCAAGCAACCAACACTGACTCTCTCATGGAAACGACCACGCAAACCAGGAGGGGGGGGAGGAAAAAAAAAAAAAAGCAATTTTTAGGATCTGACAAATTGCCAAAAAGAGGGGAAGAAACCAAAAAAAAAAGAAAAAAAAACCTAAAAAAATCAAAACCCAACAGAATCCCTAAAGTGCCTGGTGTGGGGAGGAGGCTCCAGCAGGGCACCCGTTTTTATTTTCCCTAAAATGAGCTGCCAAAGGGTTTTTAGTGTGCCAGGTACAGTAGATTTGGGTTTTTTCAAGTGTTTTTTTTTTGGGGGGTAAGCACGAGGAGAGGAGAGGAGCGATTCCCACCCTGGCTGGACATTCCCCAAATCCCCACCCTGGCCAAGAGTTCGGGTTTTTCCTGATCCCGGCGGAGCACGGGGCGATGGAAATGGGAAGGGAAATTCCTGGGATTTCCGGGAGGGAAATGCTGGGAATGAAATGAAAACATCAGGAAGGAAACAAAACATCTGGGAAGGAAGCAGGAATGAAACAAAAACCCTGGGAATTAAACAGTAGCACTGGGAATGAAACAAAAACATTGGGAAGGAAAAACCAGGAATGAAACACAAGGAAGGAAACAAAAAGATTGGGAAGGAAACAAAAAGATTGGGAAGGAAACAAAAAGATTGGGAAGGAAAAAACCAGGAATGAAACACAAGGAAGGAAACAAAAACCCTGGGAAGGAAACAAAAAGATTGGGAAGGAAAAACCAGGAATGAAACACAAGGAAGGAAACAAAAAACCCTGGGAAGGAAACAAAAACCCTGGGAAGGAAACAAAAACCCTGGGAAGGAAATGCCAGGAGTGAAACAAAACCACCAGGGATGAAACAAAAAACGTTGGGAATGAAACACCAGGAATGAAACACAAGGAATGAAACAAAGATGCCAGGAAGGAAACAAGAATATCAGGGAGGAAATGGCTCCAATCAACCTCGAAGGGAAAATCCAGCAGCATCTGCCTTGTGCCAGCACAAATCCTGCCCCTTCCAGCTCCTGCCCAGCCAAGGGAAGGTTGGGAGGGCACGGGGGATGTGCCAGCCCAAATCCTGCCAGCCCAAATCCTGCTCCTTCCATCCAGGAATGTGCCAGCCCAAATCCTGCCAGCCCAAATTCTGCCAGCCAAGGGAAGGTTGGGAGGGCACAGGGAATGTGCCAGCCCAAATCCTGCTCCTTCCATCCCGGGAATGTGCCAGCCCAAATCCCAGCCCAAATCCTGCTCCTTCCATCCAGGAATGTGCCAGCCCAAATCCTGCCAGTCCAAATCCTGCCCCTTCCATCCAGGAATGTGCCAGCCCAAATCCTGCCAGCCCAAATTCTGCCAGCCAAGGGAAGGTTGGGAGGGCACAGGGGATGTGCCAGCCCAAATCCTGCTCCTTCCATCCCGGGAATGTGCTAGCCCAAATCCCAGCCCAAATCCTGCTCCTTCCATCCAGGAATGTGCCAGCCCAAATCCTGCCAGTCCAAATCCTGCCCCTTCCATCCCGGGAATGTGCCAGCCCAAATCCTGCCCCTTCCACCTCCTGCCCAGCCAAGGGAAGGTTGGGAGGGCACGGGGGACGTGCCAGCCCAAATCCCAGCCCAAATCCTGCTCCTTCCAGCTCCTGCCAGCCAGGGAGGAATGGGAGGGCACGGGGGACGTGCCAGCCCAAATCCCAGCCCAAATCCTGCTCCTTCCAGCTGCTGCCCAAGGGAAGGTTGGGAGGGCACGGGGGACGTGCCAGCCCAAATCCCAGCCCAAATCCTGCCCCTTCCAGCTCCTGCCCAAGGGAAGGTTGGGAGGGCACGGGGAATGTGCCAGCCCAAATCCCAGCCCAAATCCTGCCCCTTCCAGCTCCTGCCAGCCAGGGAGGGCACGGGGAACGGGGCTGGCACCACCGGGACCACTCAAAACCCCGAACTCTTGGCCTCACCCCCACCCACCCCCACCCACCCCACGCTGGGCCCGCCCGGTCTTGTTCTCCTTTAAAGTGCCCTATATTTATAGAATTTCTAAATAAATAGAATAAGATATCGGGTCACCCGTGGCCGGGGGAGGTCACTCCGAGTAGCAGCCGTCCAGGCCGATGGCGCTGTGGCGCTCCTTGGAGTAGGGGCAGGAGGAGCCGTTCGGGAGGGCCCCGCAGGCCGGGAGGGCCCCGCAGGCCGCCGCCGCCTTGGCCGCGATGCCGCAGTTCGTGAGGAGGCTGAGGCTGAAGGAGCCGAGCGCGTCCTTGGGCGGGAAAGGCTTCATGGTGGAGAGGATCAGTGCCAGGCAGTCGGCCACGTCCTTGTTGGGGGCACAGGCCAGGGCTGGGGTGTGACCTGAGGGAGGCACGGAGGGGGTCAGGGGGGAGAGGGGGTGAGGGTGTGGGGTGGGCGGTGGGGCTGAGGGGTGAGGTGTGGGGATGAGGGATGGAGTGTGGGGTTCTGGGGGTGTGGGATGGGGTTGTGGGGCTGAGGGATGGGGTGTGGGGTTCTGGGGGTGTGGGGCTGAGGGATGGGGTGTGGGTTTCTGGGGGTGTGGGATGGGCTGTGGGGCTGAGGGGTGGGGTGTGGGGCAGAGGGATGGGGTGTGGGGCTGAGGGATGGGCTGTGGGTTTCTGGGGGTGTGGGATGGGGTTGTGGGGCTGAGGGATGGGCTGTGGGATGGGCGGTGGGGCAGAGGGATGGGGTGTGGAGCTGAGGGATGAGCGGTGGGGCTGAGGGATGGGGTGTGGGGCTGAGGGATGGGCTGTGGGGCTGAGGGATGGGGTGTGGGGCTGAGGGATGGGGTGTGGGGCTGAGGGATGGGGTGTGGGGCTGAGGGGTGGGGTGTGGGGCTGAGGGATGGGCTGTGGGGTTCTGGGGCTGTGGGGTGGGGTTGTGGGGCTGAGGGGTGAGGTGTGGGGCTGAGGGATGGGGTGTGGGGCTGAGGGATGGGGTGTGGGGCTGAGGGATGGGGTGTGGGGCGGAGGGGTGGGCTGTGGGGTTCTGGGGGTGTGGGATGGGGTTGTGGGGCAGAGGGATGGGGTGTGGAGCTGAGGGATGGGCTGTGGGGCTGAGGGATGGGCTGTGGGGCTGAGGGATGGGCAGTGGGGCTGAGGGATGGGGTGTGGGGTTCTGGGGCTGAGGGATGGGCTGTGGGGCTGAGGGATGGGCGGTGGGGCTGAGGGGTGGGGTGTGGGGCTGAGGGATGAGCGGTGGGGCTGAGGGATGGGGTGTGGGGCTGAGGGGTGGGGTGTGGGGCTGAGGGGTGGGGTGTGGGGCAGAGGGATGGGGTGTGGGGCTGAGGGATGGGCTGTGGGGCCGTGGGATGGGCGGTGGGGCAGAGGGATGGGGTGTGGGGCTGAGGGATGGGCTGTGGGGTTCTGGGGGTGTGGGATGGGCTGTGGGCGTGTGGGATTGAGGGATGGGGTGTGGAGTTGTGGGATGGGGTGTGGGGTTGTGGAATGGGGTGTGGGGGTGTGGGGCTGTGGGATGGGGTTGTGGGTCTGTGGGGCTGTGGGATGGGGTTGTGTGTCTGTGGGGCTGTGGGGTGGGGTTGTGGGGCTGTGGGAGGGTGTTCTGGGGGGCTGTGGCCGGGCGTGGGCTCTGGTTGCTCCCCAGGAACGCCGCAGTGCCACAGCAAGCCCGGGGCGCACGCGCACCTTCTTCATCCACAGCCAGCACGGTGGCCCCGCGGCTGAGCAGGGCCTGCACCACCGAGGCCAGCCCGTTCCGCGCCGCGATGTGCAGCGGCCTGGGGGGGGGGGGGAAACGGCGTCACAACCCCAAACCCCACCCCAAAATCCCACCCCCAAAATCCCCCCCAAAACCCCACACCAAAACCCCACCCTAAAATCCCACCCCAAAACTTCACCCCAAAATCCCACCCCAAAACCCCACCCCAAAACATGTTCCCAAATCTTTGAATGGGTTCAAGGGCGGGCTCGTGGCTCACCCATTCATACATTTCCCAGTTTCCCCCATTCCCAGTTCCCCCGTACCCCATTTTTCCCCCATTCCCAGTTTCCCCCTGTACCCAGTTTCCCCCATAGACCTTTTTTCCCCCCATTCCCAGTTTTTTCCCATTCCCATTTTCCCCCGTACCCCATTTTTACCCCCGTACCCCGTTTCCCCGTATTCCCCCATCCCATTTCCCCATACTCCATTTCCCCCATACCCCGTTTTTCCCCCATACCCTGTTTCACCATACCCTGTTTTTCCACCCATTTTTTGCCCCGTACCCCGTTTTTTCCCCCATACCCTGTTTCACCATACCCCGTTTTTCCACCCATACCCCATTTTTCGCCCCGTACCCCGTTTTTCCCCCCATACCCTGTTTCATCATACCCCATTTTTCCACCCGTACCCCGTTTCCCCCATACGCCATTTTTCCTCCATTCCCATTTCCCCCGTACCCCGTTTCCCCCCCGTACCCCGTTTCCCCCATTCCCATTTCCCCCGTACCCCGTTTCCTCCATTCCCATTTCCCCCGTACCCCGTTTCCCCCATTCCCATTTCCCCTGTACCCCATTTCCCCCATTCCCGTTTCCCCCGTACCCCGTTTTCCCCCCCGTACCCCGGCCGTGCGAGCACTCACATCTGCAGAGCACTGTTACTTGCATTGATAAGGCCAAGGTCTTGGGTTTCCCCCAGGATCAACAAGGCACACTTTTCATGGCCCTGGGGACAACGGGGGCGTTCAGGGCAGGGGCAGCGGGCAGGACATCCTCAATCTGTCCCCTTGCCACGGGTCACTCTGGCACCTGCTGGCCCGCCACCTCGGTGTGGACAAAGTGACCACAAGCCTCTGGTTGCCACCACGGGGTGGAAGAAGTGACCACAAGCCTCTGGTTGTCACCATGGGTTGGGAGTGGCCACCATGGGTTGGACAAAATGACCACAAGCCTCTGGTTGCCACCACGGGTTGGAAAAAGTGACCACAAGCCTCTGGTTGCCACCACGGGGTGGACAAAGTGACCACAAGCCTCTGGTTGCCACCATGGGTTGGGAGTGGCCACCATGGGTTGGACAAAATGACCACAAGCCTCTGGTTGCCACCATGGGTTAGACAAAGTGACCACAAGCCTCTGGTTGCCACCATGGAATAGTTTGGGGTTGGGAGTGACCACAAAAACCACCTCATTCCCACCCTTCTGCCATGGACAAAGTGACCACAAGCCTCTGGTTGTCACCATGGGTTGGGAGTGACCACCATGGGTTGGACAAAGTGACCACAAGCCTCTGGTTGTCACCATGGGTTAGACAAAGTGACCACAAGCCTCTGGTTGCCACCATGGGCTGGGAGTGACCACCACGGGCTGGACAAAGGGACCACAAGCCTCTGGTTGCCAGCATGGGTTGGTTGGGGTTGGGAGTGACCATAAAATCACCTCGTTCCCACCCCCTGCCATGGCAGGGCCACCTTCCCCTTGTCCAGGTTGCTCCAAACCCCGTCCAACCCGACCTTGGACACCTCCAGGGATGGGGAAACCTCTGGAAAATCCATTCCTCGCCCTCACAGGGAGGAATTTCTTCCCAAAATCCCACCGAACCCTGCCTTGTGTCACAGTGGAGCCATTCCTGCTTGTCCCACCACATCAAAGGCCCTCTCCAGCTTTCCTGGAGCCCCTCTGGGCACTGGAAGTTCTCCCTGGAGCCCTCCCTCCATCCTGGCTGCCCCACAAACCCACCCCAGTCCATCCCTGGGACATCTCCCACCATCCCAACCCCGTCCAACCCAACCAGGGGAACTTCCAGGTATGGAAGTGACCCTGGAAATTCAGAGAATGACCCAGTCTGGGAACTTCCAAGCATGGAAGTGACCCTGGAGGTTCAGAGTGACCCAACCTGGGGAACCTCCAGGCATGGAAATGACCCTGGAGATCCAGAACCCAACCAAGGCACCTCCAGGTATGGAAATAACCCTGGAGATTCAGAGAATGACCCAGTCTGGGGAACTTCCAAGCATGGAAGTGACCCTGGAAGTTCAGAGTGACCCAACCAAGGCAGCTCCAGGTATGGAAATAACCCTGGAAATTCAGAGAGTGACCCAGCCTGTGGAACTTCCAGGCATGGAAATTACCATGGAGATCCAGAACCCAACCAAGGCACCTCCAGGTATGGAAATAACCCTGGAGATTCAGAGAATGACCCAGTCTGGGGAACTTCCAAGCATGGAAGTGACCCTGGAAGTTCAGAGTGACCCAACCAAGGCAGCTCCAGGCATGGAAATGACCCTGGAGATTCAGAGTGACCCAGCCACGGGAACTTCCAGGCATGGAAATTACCCTGGAGATTCAGAGAATGACCCAGTCTGGGGAACTTCCAAGCATGGAAGTGACCCTGGAAGTTCAGAGTGACCCAACCAAGGCAGCTCCAGGCATGGAAATGACCCTGGAGATTCAGAGTGACCCAGCCACGGGAACTTCCAGGCATGGAAATTACCCTGGAGATTCAGAGAATGACCCAGTCTGGGGAACTTCCAAGCATGGAAGTGACCCTGGAAGTTCAGAGTGACCCAACCTGAGGAACCTCCAGGCATGGAAATGACCCTGGAGATTCAGAATGACCCAACCACGGGAACTTCTAGGCATGGAAATGACCCTGGAGATTCAGAGAGGAGCTCCCCAGGAAAAGCACAGAGGGCTCTGTGCCACCTGAGCTGCCCAAAACCGCCCAGGGGGACACCGAGGTGTCACAGAGGCGCCACCCACACCGGCCATGTCCCCACCTTGCTGCAGGCCAGGTGAAGAGCTGTGTTCTTGTTGACATCCAGCACAGTAATATTTGCTTTTGCTTGGAACAGCAGGAACTCTGCAAGGAGGAGGAGAAGAACGGGTGAGGAGGAGTGTTGCCTTGATTTTTAAAAGCGTTAAGTTTTCTTTTATAGTTCTCTTGAAAGTTTTAAAGTTCTCATAAAACTTCTTTAGCCTTCTGATAATGTTTACATATTTAAAAGTCAGAGTTCTCACACAATTTCATGTATGTGGTGGCGTGAATTATAACATCTGTATTGCCTCACCCTTCACATGAGACTGAAAATGGAATGAAAGGTTTTAAAACGCTTAACAAGGATAATAAATAATAAACACCTGAGTGTGAATGTGAACTATCCTAACACAGATAAATAATAAACACCTGAGTGTGAACGTGAAATAATGTAACATGGATAATAAATAACAAACACCAGAGTGTGAATGTGAACTATTGTGATAAGAAATGATAAAGACATGAGTGTGCACGTGAAATATCATAGATAATAAACAATAAACACCCAAGTGTGCATGTGAGCTATCATAGATAATAAATAATAAACACCTGAGTGTGCATGTGAAGTATCATAGATAATAAACAATAAAAACCCGAGTGTGCATGTGAAATATCATAGATAATAAACAATAAACACCTGAGTGTGAATATGAAATATCGTGGTGAGAAATAATAAACACTTGAGTGTGAATGTGAAATATCATAGATAATAAATAACAAACACCCGAGTGTGCAGGTGAAATACATTGTCATGGATAATCAATAACCAACACCCGAGTGTGAAATATTGTGATAATGAACAATAAACACCCGAGTGTGCGGGTGAGCTGTGTCGTTACGGATAATCAATAACCAACACCCGAGTGCGTGGGTGAGCTGTGTTGTCACGGATAATCAATAACCAACACCCGAGTGTGCGGGTGAGCTGTATCATCACGGATAATCAATAACCAACACCCGAGTGTGCGGGTGAGCTGTATCATCACGGATAATCAATAACCAACACCCGAGTGTGCAGGTGAAATACATTGTCACGGATAATCAATAACCAACACCCGAGTGTGAAATATTGTGATAACAAACAATAAACACCCGTGTGTGCGGGTGAGCTGTATCGTCACGGATAATCAATAACCAACACCCGAGTGTGCGGCTGAGCTGTGTTGTCACGGATAATCAATAACCAACACCCGAGTGTGAAATATTGTGATAATAAACAATAAACACTCGAGTGTGCGGGTGAGCTGTGTCGTTACGGATAATCAATAACCAACACCCGAGTGTGCGGGTGAGCTGTATCATCACGGATAATCAATAACCAACACCCGAGTTTCCGGGTGAGCTGTATCATCACGGATAATCAATAACCAACACCCGAGTTTCCGGGTGAGCTGTATCATCACGGATAATCAATAACCAACACCCGAGTTTCCGGGTGAGCTGTATCATCACGGATAATCAATAACCAACACCCGAGTGTGCGGGTGAGCTGTATCATCACGGATAATCAATAACCAACACCCGAGTGTGCGGCTGAGCTGTGTTGTCACGGATAATCAATAACCAACACCCGAGTGTGAAATATTGTGATAATAAACAATAAACACCCGAGTGTGCGGGTGAGCTGTGTCGTTACGGATAATCAATAACCAACACCCGAGTGTGCGGGTGAGCTGTGTCATCATGGATAATCAATAACCAACACCCGAGTGTGCGGCTGAGCTGTGTCGTTACGGATAATCAATAACCAACACCCGAGTGTGCGGGTGAGCTGTGTCATCATGGATAATCAATAACCAACACCCGAGTGTGCGGCTGAGCTGTGTCGTTACGGATAATCAATAACCAACACCCGAGTGTGCGGGTGAGCTGTATCATCACGGATAATCAATAACCAACACCCGAGTGTGCGGGTGAGCTGTATCATCACGGATAATCAATAACCAACACCCGAGTGTGCGGGTGAGCTGTATCCTCACGGATAATCAATAACCAACACCCGAGTTTCCGGGTGAGCTGTATCATCACGGATAATCAATAACCAACACCTGAGTTTCCGGGTGAAATACATTGTCATGGATAATCAATAACCAACACCCGAGTGTGAAATATTGTGATGATAAACAATAAACACCCGAGTGTGCGGGTGATCTGTATCATCATGGATAATCAATAACCAACACCCGAGTGTGCGGGTGAGCTGTATCATCATGGATAATCAATAACCAACACCCGAGTGTGCGGGTGAGCTGTATCATCATGGATAATCAATAACCAACACCCGAGCGTTCGGGTGAGCTGTATCATCATGGATAATCAATAATCAACACCCGAGTTTCCGGGTGAGCTGTATCGTCACGGATAATCAATAACCAACACCCGAGCGTTCGGGTGAGCTGTATCCTCACGGATAATCAATAACCAACACCCGAGTTTCCGGGTGAGCTGTGTCGTCACGGATAATCAATAACCAACACCCGAGTGTGCGGGTGATCTGTATCATCACGGATAATCAATAACCAACACCCGAGTTTCCGGGTGAGCTGTATCGTCACGGATAATCAATAACCAACACCCGAGTGTGCGGCTGAGCTGTGTCGTCACGGATAATCAATAACCAACACCCGAGTGTGCGGGTGAGCTGTATCATCACGGATAATCAATAACCAACACCCGAGTTTCCGGGTGAAATACATTGTCATGGATAATCAATAACCAACACCCGAGTGTGAAATATTGTGATAACAAACAATAAACACCCGTGTGTGCGGGTGAGCTGTATCGTCACAGATAATCAATAACCAACACCCGAGTGTGCGGGTGAGGTGTGTTGTCATGGATAATCAATAACCAACACCTGAGTGTGCGGGTGATCTGTATCATCATGGATAATCAATAACCAACACCTGAGTTTCCGGGTGAGTTGTATCATCAGGGATAATCAATAACCAACACCCGAGTTTCCGGGTGAGCTGTATCATCACGGATAATCAATAACCAACACCCGAGTGTGCGGGTGAGCTGTGTTGTCACGGATAATCAATAACCAACACCCGAGTGTGCGGGTGAGCTCTGTTGTTACGGATAATCAATAACCAACACCCGAGTTTCCGGGTGAGCTGTGTCATCACGGATAATCAATAACCAACACCCGAGTGTGCGGGTGAGCTGTGTTGTCACGGATAATCAATAACCAACACCCGAGTGTGCGGGTGAGCTGTATCATCATGGATAATCAATAACCAACACCCGAGTGTGCGGGTGAGCTCTGTTGTTACGGATAATCAATAACCAACACCTGAGTTTCCGGGTGAGCTGTATCATCACGGATAATCAATAACCAACACCCAAGCGTGCGGGTGAGCTGTGTCCTCACGGATAATCAATAACCAACACCCGAGTGTGCGGGTGAGCTCTGTCGTCACGGATAATCAATAACCAACACCCGAGTGTGCGGGTGAGCTGTGTCCTCACGGATAATCAATAACCAACACCCGAGTGTGCGGGTGAGCTCTGTCGTCACGGATAATCAATAACCAACACCCGAGTGTGCAGGTGAAATACATTGTCATGGATAATCAATAACCAACACCCGAGTGTGCGGGTGAGCTGTATCATCACGGATAATCAATAACCAACACCTGAGTGTGCGGGTGAGCTGTGTTGTCACGGATAATCAATAACCAACACCCGAGTGTGAAATATTGTGATAATAAACAATAAACACCCGAGTGTGCGGGTGAGCTGTGTCGTCACGGATAATCAATAACCAACACCCGAGTGTGCGGGTGATCTGTATCATCACGGATAATCAATAACCAACACCCGAGTTTCCGGGTGAGCTGTATCATCATGGATAATCAATAACCAACACCCGAGTTTCCGGGTGAGCTGTGTCGTCATGGATAATCAATAACCAACACCCGAGTTTCCGGGTGAAATACATTGTCATGGATAATCAATAACCAACACCCGAGCGTGCGGGTGACCGATGGTCCCGACCCCTCAGTCCCGCCCTGCCCAGAGCAGAAGGAGCCAAGCCCTTCCCCACGCACCCAGAGCCGCCGTGTGCCCGTTCTCCGAAGCCACCATCAGGGGGGTCCTGCCCAGCTTGTCGGCCGTGTCCACCTGGGCCTGGTGGCGCAGGAGCAGCTGTAAACCGCGGACGTTGTCTGCGAAGGCAGCGGCGTGAAGGGGGGTCCTGGGGGGCCAGAGGAAACACTCACGTCTTTATTTCACTCATTTTGGTTTCTTTATCCTGCTGGGGATTGGGGGTGGCCAAAGATTGAGTTTTTATATTTCCCAATATTCGTATTTGTTTCATTTTTTTTTTTCTAGGAACCTCCCAAGGCATCACCTACAGCCTCAGGGCCTGAAAATTACCGATAAAAATTTATAATTGTATTAAAAACTCATGCCTGGGTCTGGGCTCTTGTATTGCCCAAGGTGCATCCTTTGAGGCTTTTTTATTAATAAATCCCTACTTTAATCCTTTAAAACTGTCTAGTTCTGTTCTAGGAACCTCCCAAGGCATCACCTACAGCCTCAGGGCCTGAAAAGTACTAATAAATAATAAAGAAATACTATTTATAAGTAAATAAATTTATAACTGTATCAAAAACTCATGGCTGGGTGTCGATCTTGGGTGTAGCCCTGGCTGGACTCTTCTACTACCCGAGGTGCATCCTTTGAGGCTTTTTTATTAATAAATCCCTACTTTAATCCTTTAACTCCCTCTAGTTCTGTTCTAGGAACCTCCCAAGGCATCACCTACAGTATCAAGGCCTGAAAATTACCAATAAAAATTTATAATTGTATCAAAAACTCATGCCTGGGTCTGGGCTCTTGCATTGCCCAAGGTGCATCCTTTTAATAAATCCCTACTTTAATCCTTTAACTCCCTCTAGTTCTGTTCTAGGAACCTCCCAAGGCATCACCTACAGCATCAAGGCCTGAAAAGTATCAATAAATAATAAAGAAATACTATTTATAAATAAATAAATTTATAATTGTATCAAAAACTCGTGACTCATGACCATCTCGGGTGTAGCCCTGGCTGGACTCTTCTACTGCCCGAGGTGCATCCTTTGAGCCTTTTTTATTAATAAATCCCTACTTTAATCCTTTAAAATTGTCTAGTTCTGTTCTAGGAACCTCCCAAGGCATCACCTACAGCCTCAGGGCCTGAAAAGAAACAATAAATAATAAAGAAATACTATTTATAAATAAATCAATTTATAATTGTATCAAAAACTCATGACTGGGTGTCGATCTTGGGTGTAGCCCTGGCTGGACTCTTCTACTACCCGAGGTGCATCCTTTGAGGCTTTTTTATTAATAAATCCCTACTTTAATCCTTTAAAACTGTCTAGTTCTGTTCTAGGAACCTCCCAAGGCATCACCTAGAGTATCAAGGCCTGAAAATTACCAATAAAAATTTATAATTGTATCAAAAACTCATGCCTGGGTCTGGGCTCTTGCATTGCCCAAGGTCATCCTTTTAATAAATCCCTACTTTAATCCTTTAATTCCCTCTAGTTCTGTTCTAGGAACCTCCCAAGGCATGACCTACACCCTCAGGGCCTGAAAATTACCGATAAAAATTTATAATTGTATCAAAACCTCATGGCTGGGCGTCGATCTTGGGTGTTGCCCTGCCCGAGGTGCATCCTTTAAATAAATTCACAATTTAAACCTTCAGCTCTGCCTGGCTCTGCTCCAGGAGCCTCTCAAGGTGTCAGGGGTGACAAGGAGGGGACACGGCCACGCTCACCTTCCTTTGGCATCTCTGCTATTAACAATCTTGGCACCTAATGCTTCCACCAGCATTTCAGCAGTGCCGTCCTGGTTGTTAATTCTGTGGGAACGGGAGCAGAAGCGAAGTCAGGAAAGAGCTGGGCAGCTCTGGGATGAGAGCAGAACATCCCAGGGCTTCCAGGGCCTGCAGATATTTGGGGTGAAACTCCCCTTTCGGGGGCTCCAAGCGCTGGAGTTATCCACTGGGTAAAATATCCCCTTTTGCACAACCCACAGAGCCCGACTGAAATGATTTTCGGGGTAAAACTCCCCTTCCAGCACATCCCAGAGGAAGTGGATGTGGAATTGCTGGAGTTATTTTTTGGGGTAAAATTTCCCTTAGAGGGGCTCTAAAGCCTGGAATTGTTTTTGGGGTAAAACTCCCCTTTCAACCCATCCCAGAGGCTGCCACATCTGGAATTATTGGAATTGCTTTTGGAGTAAAACTCCCCTTTCAGCCCATCCCAGAGGCTGCCACATCTGGAATTATTGAATTATTTTTGGGGTAAAACTCCCCTTTCAGCCCATCCCAGAGACTCCAAGGCCTGGAATTATTGGAATTATTTTTGGGGTAAAACTCCCCTTTCAGCCCATCCCAGGGGCTCCCACATCTGGAATTATTTATGGAGTAAAACTTCCCTTACAGGGGCTCCAAGGCCTGAAATTATTGGAATTATTTTTGGGGTAAAATTCCCCTTTCAGCCCATCCCAGAGGCTCCAATGCCTGGAATTACTGGAATTATTTTTGGGGCAAAATTCCCCTTTCAGCCCATCCCAGGGGCTCCCACATCTGGAATTATTGAATTATTTTTGGGGTAAAACTCCCCTTTCAGCCCATCCCAGGGGCTCCCACATCTGGAATTATTGGAATTATTTTTGGGGTAAAACTCCCCTTTCAGCCCATCCCAGAGGCTGCCACATATGGAATTATTGGAATTATTTTTGGGGTAAAACTCCCCTTTCAGCCCATCCCAGAGTCTCCCACATCTGGAATTATTGAATTATTTTTGGGGTAAAACTCCCCTTTCAGCCCATCCCAGAGACTCCAAGGCCTGGAATTATTGGAATTATTTTTGGGGTAAAACTCCCCTTTCAGCCCATCCCAGAGGCTGTCACATCTGGAATTATTGGAATCATTTTTGGGGTAAAACTCCCATTTCAGCACATCCCAGAGGCTGCCACATCTGGAATTACTGGAATTATTTTTGGGGTAAAACTCCCCATTTCAGCCCATCCCAGGGGCTCCCACACCTGGAATTATTGGAATTATTTTTGGGGTAAAACTCCCCTTTCAGCCCATCCCAGAGGCTCCAAGGCCTGGAATTATTTATGGGGTAAAACTTCGCTTACAGGGGCTCCAAGGCCTGGAATTACTGGAATTATTTTTGGGGTAAAACTCCCCTTTCAGCCCATCCCAGAGGCTCCCACATCTGGAATTACTGGAATTATTTTTGGGGTAAAATTCCCCTTTCAGCCCATGCCAGGATGATTTTGGGGTGTCACTTACACTGCACAGTGCAATGGAGTAAAGGGGTTTCCTTCTAGGTACGCAAACGGGTTGTGTTCAAGTAACAATTCAAGACAATCTTCGTGCCCTGAGGAGACAGCAACAGCAGCTGGAGAAGTTTTTCCCAAAATCCCAAAATCCCAGAGGCTGGAGAAGCCCTCCCAGAGCGTCAGAGTGAAATATCATCTACATTATCAAATAATATAATATAATATACTATAATATAATAGAATAGAACATTATATTAATTATATTATATTATATTATATTATATTATATTATATTATATTATATTATATTATATTATATTATATTATATTATATTTATTATATTATATTATGCTATGTTATGTTATGTTATATAATGTTATATTATATCATATTAATTATATTATATAAATAATATAATATAATCAATATAATGTAATATAATGTAATACATTAATATTATATTAATAATATAATATATTATACTATATTATATTATATTATATTATATTATTTATATAATATAATGTAATATTACATTACATTATATTATAATTATATTATATTATATTATATTAATTATATTACATTGTATTATATTATAGAATAGTATATTATATTATATAACATTACATTTCAATGCATTACATTATATTATATTATAGTATAGTATATTATATTGTAGTATAATACATAACAGTATAGTATAGTATATTATATTACAGTATAAAATAGTGTAGTATATTCATATAATATATATAATAGAAAAGAAAACAATAGACATTATTACATGAATACACTAAAGAGAGCTTGTTAACCCTGGATAACACAGCCCACTTCCAGCAGAGCACACCCCTCACCCTGCCGCTCCGGAGGCAGACAGCATCAAAATATAATGTAATGTAATGTAATGTAACGTAATGATTATAACATAATATAATATAATATAATATAATATAATGCAATGTAATGATTATAACATAATATAATATAATGTAATGTAATGTAATGTAATATAATGTAACGTAATGATTATAACATAATATAATGTAATGTAATGTAATGTAATGTAATATAATGTAACGTAATGATTATAACATAATATAATGTAATGTAATGTAATGTAATGTAATATAATGTAACGTAATGATTATAACATAATATAACATAATATAATATAATGCAATGTAATGTAATGTAATGATTATAACATAACATATCATAAAATAATATAATGTGATATGATAATGTAGATGATATTACATAACAATAGATACATTATATTATGTTATGTTATGTTATGTTATGTTTGTTATGTTATGTTATATTATGTTATGTTATGTTATATTATGCTATATTATGTAATATTATGCTATGTTACATTGTATTACATTGTATTACATTGTATTACATTATATTACGCTATACAACAATAGACATTATTACATGAATACACTAAAGAGAGCTTGTTAACCCTGGATAACACAGCCCGCTTCCAGCAGAGCACACCCCTCACCCTGCCGCTCCGGAGGCAGACAGCATCAAAATATAATGTAATGTAATGTAATGTAACGTAATGATTATAACATAATATAATATAATATAATATAATGCAATGTAATGATTATAACATAATATAATATAATGTAATGTAATGTAATGTAATATAATGTAACGTAATGATTATAACATAATATAATGTAATGTAATGTAATGTAATGTAATATAATGTAACGTAATGATTATAACATAATATAATGTAATGTAATGTAATGTAATGTAATATAATGTAATGTAATGATTATAACATAATATAACATAATATAATATAATGCAATGTAATGTAATGTAATGATTATAACATATCATAAAATAATATAATGTGATATGATAATGTAGATGATATTACATAACAATAGATACATTATATTATGTTATGTTATGTTATGTTATGTTATGTTTGTTATGTTATGTTATATTATGTTATGTTATGTTATATTATGCTATATTATGTAATATTATGCTATGTTACATTGTATTACATTGTATTACATTGTATTACATTGTATTACGCTATATAACAATAGACATTATTACATGAATACACTAAAGAGAGCTTGTTAACCCTGGATAACACAGCCCGCTTCCAGCAGAGCACACCCCTCACCCTGCCGCCCCGGAGGCAGACAGCCGCGCTCCCCGAGCCGGGCTGGCCGGTTTCCCCGCACTCACCGCTGTAGGAAGCCCAGTGCATGGGCGAGTAGCCGCTGTAGTCCACCACGGCGTCCAGCGGGTCGGTGGAGAGCGCCGCCCGCAGCAGCGTCCGCAGCACCTCCAGGTGCCCGCAGGCCGAGGCGAAGTGGATCGGGGTCCGGCCCTTGAAGTCCCGGCACAGGACGAAGGCATCGTGGTCCAGCAGGGCAGCCAGGCAGTCCTCGCAGCCCGTCACGGCCTGCGGGCACAGCCACACCGCTCTGACGCTCCCGCGCGGCTTTCGGCTTTCGGCTAGCGCAGGTGCTCAGCTGGCTGCCCCACCAGCCACGTTTATATATATATATATATATATATATATATATATATATATATATATGCTTTTAAAAAATATTTTTGTATATTATCTAGG
This sequence comes from Anomalospiza imberbis, assembly GCF_031753505.1. NCBI lineage: Eukaryota > Metazoa > Chordata > Aves > Passeriformes > Viduidae > Anomalospiza > Anomalospiza imberbis. The sequence continues at coordinate 7,503,064 of NC_089702.1, forward strand.
TTCTGTGCTGGCTGAGCTGGCTGCCTTAGGATTTAGGTTTATATATATACATATATATATATAATATACATAACATATATATATATAGTATATATATATATATATATATAAAAACAAAGAATATTTTATATATAGTATTTTATAATATTATATAAATTATTTATATAATATTACATATAATATTTATATATTATATATATAATAATATATAATATTTTATACTATATAATATTACATATAATATTTATATATATATATAATTTTTAAAATTATAACCCCTCGGTTCACCAGTGACCATCCTGGCTCAGAACGTGACCTAGCCCAGCCGAGCAGGGTCCAGGACCCCCACTCACCCCTCGGTTCACCAGTGACCATCCTGGCTCAGAACGTGACCCAGCCCAGCCGAGCGGGGTCCAGGACCCCCACTCACCCCTCGGTTCACCAGTGACCATCCTGGCTCAGAACGTGACCCAGCCCAGCCGAGCGGGGTCCAGGACCCCCCACTCACCCCTCGGTTCACCAGTGACCATCCTGGCTCAGAACGTGACCCAGCCCAGCCGAGCGGGGTCCAGGACCCCCCACTCACCCCTCGGTTCACCAGTGACCATCCTGGGTCAGAAGAGGACCCAGCCCAGCCGAGCGGGGTCCTGGACCCCCCACTCACCCCTCGGTTCACCAGTGACCATCCTGGCTCAGAACGTGACCCAGCCCAGACGAGCGGGGTCCAGGACCCCCCACTCACCCCTCGGTGCAGGGCGGTCCGGCCCCTCTTGTCGGCGGCGTCGGCCGTGGATCCCTTCTCCAGCAGGAGATGGACGCAGTCCACGTGGCCGTTCATGATGGCCAGCATCAGCGGGGTCCTGGGGAGGGACAAGGGCAGGTGGGACGGGCACGGCGGGGATGGAGAGCTCACGGAACCCACAGAGAGCCCGCAGGGGCTGGCATGGCGGGGGTGGGTTTGGGGAGAGCCTGGAAGGTTCCCATGGGTACAGCAGAGGTAATTCCAGATGGCTGGAATTCCAGATCTGCTTCTAGGACAGCTGGGAAAGAGGGACACAGGAATGGGGGTGAGGGACAATCAGGAATGGGGGTGAGGGACAATTGGGAATGGGGGTGAGGGACACAGGAATGGTGGTGAGGGATAACCAGGAATGGTGGTGAGGGACACAGGAATGGGGGTGAGGGACAATCAGGAATGGGGGTGAGGGACAATTGGGAATGGGGGTGAGGGACAATTGGGAATGGGGGTGAGGGAAAATCGGGAATGGTGGTGAGGGACAATCAGGAATGGTGGTGAGGGACACAGGAATGGTGGTGAGGGACACAGGAATGGGGGTGAGGGACAATCAGGAATGGTGGTGAGGGATAACCGGAAATGGTGGTGAGGGAAAATTGGGAATGGTGGTGAGGGATAACCGGAAATGGTGGTGAGGGAAAATTGGGAATGGTGGTGAGGGATAACCGGAAATGGTGGTGAGGGAAAATTGGGAATGGTGGTGAGGGACAATCAGGAATGGTGGTGAGGGATAAGCAGGAATGGTGGTGAGGGACAATCAGGAATGGTGGTGAGGGAAAATTGGGAATGGTGGTGAGGGACAATCAGGAATGGTGGTGAGGGACAATTGGGAATGGTGGTGAGGGATAACCGGAAATGGTGGTGAGGGAAAATTGGGAATGGTGGTGAGGGACAATCAGGAATGGTGGTGAGGGATAAGCAGGAATGGTGGTGAGGGACAATCAGGAATGGTGGTGAGGGAAAATTGGGAATGGTGGTGAGGGACAATTGGGAATGGTGGTGAGGGACAATTGGGAATGGTGGTGAGGGACAATTGGGAATGGTCGTGAGGGATAATCAGGGATGATGGTGAGGGATAATCAGGGATGGTGGTGAGGGACAATTGGGAATGGTGGTGAGGGACAATTGGGAATGGTGGTGAGGGACAATTGGGAATGGTGGTGACACTTCTGGGATAAGATATTTAAGCAGGAAAAAAATGAAGGTTCTTGTGCAGAGGACGGGGATGAACTGAGCACAGTCCCCGTTCCCATGTCCCTGCACCCTGGGGAAGGAGCAGAAGAGCTGGGAAGGGTCAGGAGAAGCTCCTTTGGAGGTGTTTTCCCGCTCGTTATCCAACCATGATTTTAGCACTGATAAACCCAATTAACTCAGCCAATATCCCAAATTCCAGCCTGTTCTGCCTGTGCTGGAGTTTGGTGAGGGACCTCTCCTGGTCCTGATCTCAAGCTGGGACCTTCCAGGAGATTGCCCTCCCTCGCCCAGGTGCCAGGGTGGCTTTGGTGGCCCCCAGGGACACTCACTGGCCGTGGATGTCCATGACGTCGGTGATGTCCGCGCGCTCCCCGCTGTCGATCAGGAGGTGCAGGGAATCCGTGTTCCCGTTGGCAGCTGGGCACAGGAACGGGGAAAGGGGAGGAGGAAAAAATGGAAGGAGGAAAAGTGGGAGGAGGAAAAGAGGGATGAGGAAAAGAGGGATGAGGAAAAATGGGATGAGGAAAATGGGAGGAGGAAAAGAGGGATGAGGAAAAATGGGATGAGGAAAATGGGAGGAGGAAAAGAGGGATGAGGAAAATGGGATGAGGAAAAATGGGAGGAGGAAAAATGGGATGAAGAAAAATGGGAGGAGGAAAAGAGGAAGGAGGAAAAGAGATGAGATAAAGAGAAACAACATAAAGAAGGATGAGGAAAAGGGATGAGGAAAAAAGGGATAAAGAAAAATGGGAGGAGGAAAAATGGGAGGAGGAAAAAAGGGATAAAGAAAAATGGGAGGAGGAAAAGAGGGAGGAGGAAAAGAGAAACAACGTAAAGAAGGATGAGGAAAAGGGATGAGCAAAAGAGATGAGGAAAACAAGGATGAGGAAAAGAGAGGAAGAAAGGGGATGAGGAAAAAGGGATGAGAAAAAGAGAAATGAGAAAAATGTGGACGAGAATAGCGGGACGAGGAAAACAGGGATGAAGAAAAGAGGGATAAGGCAGAGAGGAACAAAGAAAAGAGAGATGAGCAAAAGGGCGATGAGGAAGAGGGACAAGAAAAAAGGCATGACAAGCCAGAAAACCCCAACCCCTCTGGAAGAGACTCATCCCCCGGGGGTTTTGGGTTCTGCAAGGCCCTGTCCCCATCCCCGTGTGCCACCTGCAGCGTGGAGAGGCGTCCACTTCCTCTTCCTCTCCTTGACCAGGGCGGAGGCGCCGTGGCTGGTGAGCACCTGTGTGGTGTAACATTTTAATTAAATGGGGTGCTCCGTCTCACCGCTCAAAACAATACAATTTATTACAAGCCTGTGATCCTCAACCCTTGAAATTGTAGTTTTTTCCAAGCCTGTGATCCTCACCCCTTGAAATTGTACAGTTTATTCCGAGCCTGTGATCCTCAACCCTCAAAATTGTACAGTTTTTTCCAAGCCTGTGATCCTCACCTCTCAAAATTGTACAGTTTTGTCCAAGCTTGTGATCCTCACCCCTTGAAATTGTACAGTTTAATCCAAGCCTGTGATCCTCAACCCTCAAAATTGTGCAGATTATTCCAAGTCTGTGATCCTCACCCCTCAAAATTGTAGTTTTTCCCAAGCCTGTGATCTTCACCCCTCGAAATTGTACAGTTTAATCGAAGCCTGTGATCCTCAGCCCTCAAAATTGTACAGTTTTGTCCAAGCTTGTGATCCTCAGCCCTTGATATTGCACAGTTTAATCCAAGCCTGTGATCCTCACCCCTCAAAATTGTACAGTTTTTCCCAAGCCTGTGATCGTCAACCCTCAAAATTGTGCAGTTTTTTCCAAGTCTGTGATCCTCACCCCTTGAAATTGTACAAATTATTCCAAGCCTGTGATCCTCACCCCTCAAAACTGTAGTTTATTCTGAGCCTGTGATCCTCAACCCTCAAAATTGTAGTTTATTCCGAGCCTGTGATCCTCACCCCTCGAAATTGTACAGTTTAATCCAAGCCTGTGATCCTCACCCCTCAAAATTGTAGTTTATTCCAAGCCTGTGATCCTCACCCCTCAAAATTGTAGTTTATTCCGAGCCTGTGATCCTCACCCCTCAAAATTGTACAGTTTAATCCAAGCCTGTGATCCTCACCCCTCAAAATTGTAGTTTATTACGAGCCTGTGATCCTCACCCCTCAAAATTGTAGTTTATTCCGAGCCTGTGATCCTCAACCCTTGAAATTGTACAGTTTATTCCGAGCCTGTGATCCTCACCCCTCAAAATTGTAGTTTTTTCCAAGCCTGTGATCCTCAACCCTTGAAATTGTACAAATTATTCCAAGTCTGTGATCCTCACCCCTCAAAACTGTAGTTTTTTCCAAGTCTGTGATCCTCACCCCTCAAAACTGTAGTTTTTTCCAAGCCTGTGATCCTCAACCCTCAAAATTGTGCAGCTTATTCCAAGCCTATGATCCTCACCCCTCAAAATTGTACAGTTTAATCCAAGCCTGAGATCCTCACCCCTTGAAACTGAACAATTTTTTCCAAGCCTGTGATCCTCAACCCTCAAAACTGTAGTTTTTTCCAAGCCTGTGATCCTCACCCCTTGAAATTGTACAGTTTAATCCAAGCCTGTGATCCTCACCCCTTGAAACTGAACAATTTTTTCCATGCTTGTGATCCTCAACCCTCAAAAATTGTGCAGATTATTCCAAGCCTGTGATCCTCACCCCTTGAAATTGTAGTTTTTTCCAAGCCTGTGATCCTCACCCCTCGAAATCCGGGGAGACATCTGCTGATAATGGGCTATTGAATGTCACTGCATGACTGATGAGAACCGTAACATCCCACTGGGAGGTGCTCTGCCCAGAGGGAGGAGCCCAGCATTCCTACCTGGATATAATCTGGGTTTCTGGAACACCAGCACGGCTTTTCCTGCGCTGGATTTCCCAGAGGAACAGCTGCCTCTTCCACTGCAGGAAGACTCCACCCTTTCCTACAGGATCACTGCTCCAACAGAACCACACCTGACACTCCAGGAGGGCTGCAGCCACAATTCCAACTGGACTGCTACCAACACCCTGACCCACAGGGTGTCAGGTTGTATTCTGGCTCTGTCAGTGTTGTTTTGGTTACTGCATTGTTTATTTTATCTCTTTATTTTCTTCCCTAATAAAGAACTGTTATCCCTGCTCCCATATTTTTGCCTGAGAGCCCCCCTTAATTTCAAATTTGTAACAATTCAGAGGGAAGGCATTTACATTTTTCCATTTCAGGGGAGGCTCCTGCCTTCCTTAGCAGACACCTGTTGCCTTGATTTTTAAAAGTGTTAAGTTTTCTTTTGTAGTTCTTTTGAAAGTTTTAAAGTTCTCATAAAACTTCTCCAGCCTTCTGATCTGTTTACATATTTATACTGGAGTTCCCACGCACTGTTCATGTAAATAATAATAGTTTTACATTCGTCTTTGTGAGAAGAAAAAAATTAATAAACTGTTAGTTTAACCAGTTTCCCCTCTTTTCCTGGGTGATTTTCCCCTTTTTTTTCTCTGTAATATTCCTCCTTTTCCTAGATTATTTTCCCCCTTTTCCTGGATGATTTCCCCTCTTTTCCTGTGTGATTTCCCCCCTTTTTTCTCTGTAATATTCCCCCTTTTCCAGGGTGATTCCCCCTCATTTCCTGGATGATTCACCCTCATTTCCTGCATGTTTTTCCTTCATTTCCTGGATAATTTCCCCACTTTTCATGTGTAATTTTCCCCTCATTTCCTGGATGATTTCCCCTCATTTCCTGGATGATTTCCCCCCTTTTCCTGGATAATTTCCCCCTTTTTCCTGATTGATTTCCCCCCCTTTTCCTGGATAATTTCCCCCTTTTTCCTGATTGATTTCCCCCCCTTTTCCTGCACAATTTTCCCCTCTTTTCCTGGATGATTTCCCCCCGTTTCCTGGATAATTTCCCCTCATTTCCTGGATGATTTCACCCTTTTTCCTGAATGATTTCCCCCCTTTTCCTGCACAATTTCCCCCCCTTTTCCGGGATAATTTCCCCTCATTTCCTGGATGATTTTCCCCCTTTTCCTGCATGATTTCCCCCCCTTTTCCTGGTTGATTTCCTCTCATTTCCTGGATGATTTCCCCCCTTTTCCTGCACAATTTTCCCCCCCTTTTCCTGGATAATTTCCCCTCATTTCCTGAATGATTTCCCCCCTTTTTCCTGGATGATTTCCCCCTTTTTCCTGAATGATTTCCCCCCTTTTTCCTGGATGATTTCCCCTCATTTCCTGGATGATTTCCCCCCTTTTCCTGCACAATTTCCCCCCCTTTTCCTGCACAATTTCCCCCCCTTTTCCTGGATGATTTCCCCCCCCCCCCCCCGCCTTTTCCTGGATAATTTCCCTTCATTTCCTGAATGATTTCCCTCCCTTTTCCTGGATGATTTCCCCCTTTTTCCTGAATGATTTCCCCCCCCTTTTCCTGGATGATTTACCCTCATTTCCTGGATGATTTCCCCCCTTTTCCTGCACAATTTCCCCCCCCCCCCTTTCCCTGGATAATTTCCCTTCATTTCCTGGATGATTTCCCCCCCTTTTCCTGCACAATTCCCCCCCTTTTCCTGAATGATTTCCCCCCCTTTTCCTGCACGATTTCCCCCCCTTTTCCTGGATGATTTCCCCTCATTTCCTGGATGATTTCCCCCCTTTTCCTGGATGATTTCCCCCCCTTTTCCTGGAAAATTTCCCTTCATTTCCTGGATGATTTTCCCCTTTTTCCTGAATGATTTCCCCCCTTTTCCTGCACAATTTCCCCCCTTTTCCTGGATGATTTACCCTCATTTCCTGGATGATTTCCTCCCCTTTTCCTGCACAATTTTCCCCCCTTTTCCTGGATAATTTCCCCTCATTTCCTGGATGATTTCCCCCCTTTTCCTGCATGATTTCCCCCCTTTTCCTGCACGATTTCCTCTCATTTCCTGGATGATTTCCCCCTTTTCCTGCACAATTTTCCCCCCTTTTCCTGGATAATTTCCCCTCATTTCCTGGATGATTTCCCCCCCTTTTCCTGCACGATTTCCTCTCATTTCCTGGATGATTTCCCCCTTTTCCTGCACAATTTTCCCCCCTTTTCCTGGATAATTTCCCCTCATTTCCTGGATGATTTCCCCCTTTTCCTGCACAATTTTCCCCCCTTTTCCTGCACAATTTCCCCCCCCTTTTCCTGGATGATTTCCCCCCTTTTCCTGGATAATTTCCCTTCATTTCCTGGATGATTTCCCCCCTTTTGGTGGTAGATTTCCCCCCTTTTTCCTGCACGATTTCCCCCCCTTTTCCTGGATGATTTACCCTCATTTCCTGGATGATTTCCCCTCATTTCCTGGATGATTTCCCCCTTTTTCCTGAATGATTTCCCCCCTTTTCCTGCATGATTTCCTCCCCCTTTTCCTGCATGATTTACCCTCATTTCCTGGATGATTTCCCCCCTTTTCCTGCACAATTTCCCCCCCTTTTCCTGGATAATTTCCCCTCATTTCCTGAATGATTTCCCCCCCTTTTCCTGGATGATTTCCCCCTTTTTCCTGAATGATTTCCCCCCCCTTTTCCTGGATGATTTCCCCTCATTTCCTGGATGATTTCCCCCCTTTTCCTGCACAATTTCCCCCCCTTTTCCTGGATTATTTCCCTTCATTTCCTGGATGATTTCCCCCTTTTTCCTGAATGACTTCCCCCCTTTTTCCTGCACAATTTCCCCCCCCTTTTCCTGGATGATTTCCCCCTTTTTCCTGAATGACTTCCCCCCTTTTCCTGCACAATTTTCCCCGCTTTTCCTGGATGATTTCCCCCCTTTTCCTGCACAATTTCCCCCCCCCCTTTTCCTGGATAATTTCCCTTCATTTCCTGGATGATTTCCCCCTTTTTCCTGAATGATTTCCCCCCTTTTCCTGCATGATTTCCCCCCCTTTTCCTGGATGATTTCCCCTCTTTTCCTGTGTGATTTCCCCCTTTTTTCTCTGTAATATTCCCCCTTTTCCAGGGTGATTCCCCCTCATTTCCTGGATGATTCACCCTCATTTCCTGCATGTTTTTCCTTCATTTCCTGGATAATTTCCCCACTTTTCATGTGTAATTTTCCCCTCATTTCCTGGATGATTTCCCCTCATTTCCTGGATGATTTCCCCCCCTTTTCCTGGATAATTTCCCCCTTTTTCCTGATTGATTTCCCCCCCTTTTCCTGGATAATTTCCCCCTTTTTCCTGATTGATTTCCCCCCCTTTTCCTGCACAATTTTCCCCTCTTTTCCTGGATGATTTCCCCCCGTTTCCTGGATAATTTCCCCCTCATTTCCTGGATGATTTCACCCTTTTTCCTGAATGATTTCCCCCCTTTTCCTGCACAATTTCCCCCCCTTTTCCGGGATAATTTCCCCTCATTTCCTGGATGATTTTCCCCCTTTTCCTGCATGATTTCCCCCCCTTTTCCTGGTTGATTTCCTCTCATTTCCTGGATGATTTCCCCCCTTTTCCTGCACAATTTTCCCCCCTTTTCCTGGATAATTTCCCCTCATTTCCTGAATGATTTCCCCCCTTTTTCCTGGATGATTTCCCCCTTTTTCCTGAATGATTTCCCCCCTTTTTCCTGGATGATTTCCCCTCATTTCCTGGATGATTTCCCCCCTTTTCCTGCACAATTTCCCCCCCCTTTTCCTGGATGATTTCCCCCTTTTCCTGCACAATTCCCCCCCCCCCCCCCCCGCCTTTTCCTGGATAATTTCCCTTCATTTCCTGAATGATTTCCCTCCCTTTTCCTGGATGATTTCCCCCTTTTTTCCTGAATGATTTCCCCCCCTTTTCCTGGATGATTTACCCTCATTTCCTGGATGATTTCCCCCCTTTTCCTGCACAATTTCCCCCCCCCCCCTTTCCCTGGATAATTTCCCTTCATTTCCTGGATGATTTCCCCCCCTTTTCCTGCACAATTTCCCCCCCCTTTTCCTGAATGATTTCCCCCCTTTTCCTGCACGATTTCCCCCCCTTTTCCTGGATGATTTCCCCTCATTTCCTGGATGATTTCCCCCCTTTTCCTGGATGATTTCCCCCCCTTTTCCTGGAAAATTTCCCTTCATTTCCTGGATGATTTTCCCCTTTTTCCTGAATGATTTCCCCCCTTTTCCTGCACAATTTCCCCCCCTTTTCCTGGATGATTTACCCTCATTTCCTGGATGATTTCCTCCCTTTTCCTGCACAATTTTCCCCCCTTTTCTGGATAATTTCCCCTCATTTCCTGGATGATTTCCCCCCTTTTCCTGCATGATTTCCCCCCTTTTCCTGCACGATTTCCTCTCATTTCCTGGATGATTTCCCCCTTTTCCTGCACAATTTTCCCCCCTTTTCCTGGATAATTTCCCCTCATTTCCTGGATGATTTCCCCCCCTTTTCCTGCACGATTTCCTCTCATTTCCTGGATGATTTCCCCCCTTTTCCTGCACAATTTTCCCCCTTTTCCTGGATAATTTCCCCTCATTTCCTGGATGATTTCCCCCTTTTCCTGCACAATTTTCCCCCCTTTTCCTGCACAATTTCCCCCCCCTTTTCCTGGATGATTTCCCCCCTTTTCCTGGATAATTTCCCTTCATTTCCTGGATGATTTCCCCCCTTTTGGTGGTAGATTTCCCCCCTTTTTCCTGCACGATTTCCCCCCCTTTTCCTGGATGATTTACCCTCATTTCCTGGATGATTTCCCCTCATTTCCTGGATGATTTCCCCCTTTTTCCTGAATGATTTCCCCCCTTTTCCTGCATGATTTCCCCCCTTTTCCTGCATGATTTACCCTCATTTCCTGGATGATTTCCCCCTTTTCCTGCACAATTTCCCCCCCTTTTCCTGGATAATTTCCCCTCATTTCCTGAATGATTTCCCCCCTTTTCCTGGATGATTTCCCCCTTTTTCCTGAATGATTTCCCCCCCCTTTTCCTGGATGATTTCCCCTCATTTCCTGGATGATTTCCCCCCTTTTCCTGCACAATTTCCCCCCCTTTTCCTGGATTATTTCCCTTCATTTCCTGGATGATTTCCCCCCTTTTTCCTGAATGACTTCCCCCCTTTTCCTGCACAATTTCCCCCCCTTTTCCTGGATGATTTCCCCCTTTTTCCTGAATGACTTCCCCCCTTTTCCTGCACAATTTTCCCCGCTTTTCCTGGATGATTTCCCCCCTTTTCCTGCACAATTTCCCCCCCCCCTTTTCCTGGATAATTTCCCTTCATTTCCTGGATGATTTCCCCCTTTTTCCTGAATGATTTCCCCCCTTTTCCTGCATGATTTCCCCCCCTTTTCCTGGATGATTTCCCCTCTTTTCCTGTGTGATTTCCCCCTTTTTTCTCTGTAATATTCCCCCTTTTCCAGGGTGATTCCCCCTCATTTCCTGGATGATTCACCCTCATTTCCTGCATGTTTTTCCTTCATTTCCTGGATAATTTCCCCCACTTTTCATGTGTAATTTTCCCCTCATTTCCTGGATGATTTCCCCTCATTTCCTGGATGATTTCCCCCCTTTTCCTGGATAATTTCCCCCTTTTTCCTGATTGATTTCCCCCCCTTTTCCTGGATAATTTCCCCCTTTTTCCTGATTGATTTCCCCCCCTTTTCCTGCACAATTTTCCCCTCTTTTCCTGGATGATTTCCCCCCGTTTCCTGGATAATTTCCCCTCATTTCCTGGATGATTTCACCCTTTTTCCTGAATGATTTCCCCCCTTTTCCTGCACAATTTCCCCCCCTTTTCCGGGATAATTTCCCCTCATTTCCTGGATGATTTTCCCCCTTTTCCTGCATGATTTCCCCCCCCTTTTCCTGGTTGATTTCCTCTCATTTCCTGGATGATTTCCCCTCATTTCCTGGATGATTTCCCCCCTTTTCCTGCACAATTTCCCCCCCTTTTCCTGGAAAATTTCCCTTCATTTCCTGGATGATTTCCCCCTTTTTCCTGAATGATTTCCTCCCTTTTCCTGCACAATTTCCCCCCCTTTTCCTGGATGATTTCCCCCCTTTTCCTGCACAATTTCCCCCCCCCCCCGCCTTTTCCTGGATAATTTCCCTTCATTTCCTGAATGATTTTCCCTCCCTTTTCCTGGATGATTTCCCCCTTTTTCCTGAATGATTTCCCCCCCTTTTCCTGGATGATTTACCCTCATTTCCTGGATGATTTCCCCCCCTTTTCCTGCACAATTTCCCCCCCCCCCCTTTCCCTGGATAATTTCCCTTCATTTCCTGGATGATTTCCCCCCCCTTTTCCTGCACAATTTCCCCCCCTTTTCCTGAATGATTTCCCCCCCTTTTCCTGCACGATTTCCCCCCCTTTTCCTGGATGATTTCCCCCCTTTTCCTGGATGATTTCCCCCCCTTTTCCTGGAAAATTTCCCTTCATTTCCTGGATGATTTTCCCCCTTTTTCCTGAATGATTTCCCCCCTTTTCCTGCACAATTTCCCCCCCTTTTCCTGGATGATTTACCCTCATTTCCTGGATGATTTCCTCCCTTTTCCTGCATGATTTCCCCCCCTTTTCCTGGTTGATTTCCTCTCATTTCCTGGATGATTTCCCCCCTTTTCCTGCACAATTTCCCCCCCTTTTCCTGGATAATTTCCCCTCATTTCCTGAATGATTTCCCCCCTTTTCCTGGATGATTTCCCCCCTTTTTCCTGAATGATTTCCCCCCCCTTTTCCTGGATGATTTCCCCTCATTTCCTGGATGATTTCCCCCCTTTTCCTGCACAATTTCCCCCCCTTTTCCTGGATTATTTCCCTTCATTTCCTGGATGATTTCCCCCTTTTTCCTGAATGACTTCCCCCCCTTTTCCTGCACAATTTCCCCCCCTTTTCCTGGATGATTTTCCCCCTTTTTCCTGAATGACTTCCCCCCTTTTCCTGCACAATTTTCCCCCCTTTTCCTGGATGATTTCCCCCCTTTTCCTGCACAATTTTCCCCCCCCTTTTCCTGGATAATTTCCCTTCATTTCCTGTATGATTTCCCCCTTTTTCCTGAATGATTTCCCCCCTTTTCCTGCATGATTTCCCCCCCTTTTCCTGGATGATTTACCCTCATTTCCTGGAGGATTTCCCCCCTTTTCCTGCACGATTTCCCCCCCCTTTTCCTGCACGATTTCCCCCCCTTTTCCTGGATGATTTCCCCCCTTTTCGTGGATGATTTCCCCCCTTTTCCTGCACAATTTCCCCCCCTTTTCCTGGATGATTTACCCTCATTTCCTGAATGATTTCCCCCCTTTTCCTGCATGATTTCCCCCCCTTTTCCTGGATGATTTCCCCTCATTTCTTGGATGATTTCCCCCCTTTTCCTGCACGATTTCCCCCCCTTTTCCTGGAT